>NC_079159.1:55868556-56171586 GCF_947563725.1 Argiope bruennichi | reverse complement strand
TTAATGTTTACAAAGAAAAAGTTTTCTGTTAGTGAAAGAGATACAATAAATTTACCATTTAAAATACAATTCAATAAAATGAAATGAAAATACTAAAACAAAGATATAAGATGTTGAACACATCTTTCATTACACGATGGTAATTTTCAAGTCCATAGCCGCTTATGACTGTATTAAAAATCAGCAATGTGTAACTAAAAAGTATTATTAAAGCATAAGCTTGAAACAGTAATTCAAGATTGTAATAACGGCTAAATAATGAAGATTGTATAGATAAATTAAATGAATTAGAAAAAAAATGGCAAAGATATCTATAAAATTCGAAATATTTAAATAAGCAAAAGAATTCGAAGAAAGATTACAAATGAATTTGGACGACATAAAAAAAAAGAAACAATTTCTTTAACCTTCAATCGAGTTTCGTAGTAATTCTAGTCTTGGTAATAAAACACGGGAAGTATACCTATTAGACCAGATGCGCCGGATGATGAAAAGATTAAGATAAAAACTATACCCTTTTCGTTAGCATGGCACCAGAACTAACGCGTATATTTGGCTACTACGTTGGCAATTCTAGTCAATATTTGGCGACAAATAATCAGTGCTGAAAGAAAAATAACTGAATTGTGAACCAAACTCATTAATGTAAGTAAATGTGTTTGAGCTTGATTTGCAATAATTACAGATTATTGCAAGTAAAGTTCAAAAGTATATGAGGCAAATTGATTTTTTTTTTGCTGTTTTTTTCAAAGATAGATAGATACCTTAAAGAGAAATTTTGTGATTTCAGTTTTTCGATTATTCGCTGAAAGGTGAATTATTTAAGGAAATGTATTAATTCACATGAAGTTCTGGATTAGAAACAAAAAGGATTACTAGGCTTTCATCTCATAATTATCATATTTCTCTCTGGCATCTATCTGACTATTTTGAATCCAGATTTAAATTTTTATGAAAGAAAAATCTAGTAAGCTGGGACTATGCAGATCCATCAAGTTTTTTTTTTCAGTATAGCCATCTTATTTAAAATTGGGATTAAGTGTCTTGGCAATTCATTAAATAATTTTAAGTAAAGGGATTTTCAATACTGATAATGTAGGTTTCAAAAAATATTTTAAAACAATAAAATGGCTTTGATTTTCTTTCTTACAATACAGTACATTCAAAACTTTAAATTACCTTTTACTATTTTGTTTGACAGTTTTATGTCATTTGATTTTAGCAAATTATTCTTTTAAAATATTTATATTGCCTCAAGAATGTATACTTTTTATATATATATCATAAAACGTATATGTAATGATACGTATAATTAATTCAGTTTAATTGTTTAATTAATTAATGACTTAATGAACGGATAATAATTTAATTGATTAAACTATAAACTTAAATAATTGATTAAACTTAAATAATTTTACAATAAAATGTTTCTATTTGTTCCCTTTCCAGAAGAATGTTTTTTTAATAGATACTTTTAAAAATTTCCAAGATCCTAGATAAAGAAGATGATATTTTGTTCATCTCCTTTAGGGAGTTCCTTAAATGAAGAGAATGGTTGAGATTTGCTAGTTTTAGTGATTTGTAGAAAGAAGTATAGCCTCTTCACTTTGAGCAATAAGTTATGCAAGTAGTAATATTTCTTAAGTCTTTTAAGGAAAAGGCAGTTGTTTACTGTATTCGCTCAATTACAATACACATATTTCATAACCTCTCGTTGAGTCATCTACAAAAAAATTACGAATTTTAAACAAGAGAAGGGTAAAAAAGCCACTTGAATTAACGTACCTATTGATGACGCATCAGTTGATGCAAAACACATTTCCTATACAAATATCTTCAAGATTTCTTGCAAAGAGTTCTTTATTATTTAATAGTTATTTGATAAATACGGTGCTAAGAAAAATAAAATACAATTTTATTAGGTAATTAATAAATGCTAATTACATTCTCCTTTAGTTTTCGTCGGCGTTTGTTATTTCCTCAGACCATTCCAGAAGTCGTCATTTCATCCAGATCCTCCTCTAACCCTTTCACATTTCTGTCGCCGGTGAATTGCGCAAAGAAAACAGATTGGAGGTTCCAGGTAGCCTGTTATTAGGCTAGAAAAGTATTCAGCGGGGTCAAAACCACACCTGTGTTACCTGTATGCCAGCTCGGACGTGACACGATTCACGAACGCCATCTCAGGCGGCAAGCAGTCTCGCGGCTTGGCACCGAATTTCATTCAGCTTTTTTTATCACCTCGAAAGGATGACAATTAAACGCTCTTCATGCCATCGATTAAATGAAAAGAAAAAAAAAGAAGAAAAAGAAAGACCTCGTGAGAAAATCATGTAATATCGTGGGTAAATAAGGCCTAGAGGCGCGTGTAGTAGTAGTACCAAGAATAGTCATACCACGTGGGCTGATAATGACCGTGAATATGGTGTAGAGAGGTCATCGTGTAAAGCGAACAACTATTCAGCATAATGGCTAGAGTGCTAATAGGAAGAAAGAAGAAAGAACAGAAGAAAGAGTGATTTTACAGACTTTTACTGGTGTTAATGCTTCCGAATTTGCATCAGAATGCACTGCAACCTAAACTGGTGATTCTTTTAAGTATGCCGTTGTTCTCATTCTCTTGTTTACGAGTCTTGTCACATTTATGAGCGCTCACGGAGTTCGTTTATGTCTGAATACCAACAACTCACAAATCAGTTTGAACTCTTGATAATAATGTAAACAGCCAAACAATACAGGTTTTTAAAACTGCGTAGGTGGACGCTTTAATTAAACACGCAATCAGTAAACAGCAATTCATTCGTTGAAAATATTGTAGGTATTTGTCTGAGTTGTTTCAAATCGATTAATGTGAAGATGTTGATGTTATTGAACCGAAACTGAATCTCAAATTATTCTGTAGTGAAACAAAATACACTTTTTTTTCCATTTTCTATTTACAAAAATATAAAGCAGTCGTTTTCGCATATTTTTTATACAATACCATGGACTATTATGGTAAATTGGCAAAAACATTTGTGAATATTGATTTAATAATCATAACCTCATTTGAAAAGAAGTGTAACGAATAAATTTTCGAATAACTGTTTTTAACTGTAAGAAACGAAGTGAAAAAAAATTCCTCCCCCCCCCTTCCTTTGAGAAATTATTTCAATTCTATTTGTTGAAACAATGGCAATATTTAATTTTTAATTCCTTATGTTGCGATTTTAATTTGTGCTCTGAGATTCAAGTATTCATTTTAAACAAAAGTTTACAAAAATAACCAATTTTTTAAAAAATTTCTTCCTTTTCAAAAGAAGGTTTTGTTAATAAAATTGTAATTTTTAGAGAAAAATACCATTAATATCATGAAATAATAAAAATAATGAAGAAGAAATTGTATATCACTTCAATTGTCTAATCCAAAGCTTAAAAAAAGGAATTGTAGAAACTTTTAGCTTTGGAATAGTGATATTTTAAAATTGATCTGAAAAGTTTAGCTTAAATCCCTCTAATTAGTGTCTCATAAACAGTATAAAATTTGGAATTCTACTGTTTCTACTAAATAAAAAAAATTTAATGTAATTTTAAAAATATGTCTAACTGAAAAATGAATAGAAAAGAATGAAATTCACTAGAATTAATTTTAATTAATATCATAAAATGGACTTTAAAATCGGATGAGGTGGTTTAATCATGCTTCGTACCGATTCCGAGTGTGGTTCCATAAAAGACATTGTAGATAAAAATAAAAATTAATTTATATCACCTTTTTGAATTTTATAATCAATATCTAAAATCTAGCAAAAAATGTCGTCTTTTTCAAGCGTGTCCTTTAAGTACTGTTACGAAATCATGCGTTCAGTTATAAATATTTGCTTCAATTCGTCTTTAACGCTTTATTTGTTTCTTTTAAATTACTTCATATTTTAATTGTAAGCCCATAAATAAAATGTTATATGACTCCAACATAAGATTTTGTCTCGAAAGTATAGTCATTGAAGAACGTTTTTGATTTCGACATGGTCCTAGGTCTCATTTTATACCAGAATTTCAGCTGATCTTGCTTTTCTCCGTTGTATACTAAAGATAACATTCTCATATCATCACTTAGTGATATTTAATTGAATCCACTACTTGGTACCCTTAATCTTCTCAACGAATGTCAAGCCTCCAATTCCACCTTGTTTATTTTGCATTGGTGATTTAGCATCAGCAGACTTTATGAAGAATGATAATTAGTAGTATCAACCAAAGGAAAGTATTGATTCCTTTTTACTCCCAGTGCAAAGTCTTTTGCATTGTGGGGAACCTTTAAATGAAAAATTTCTTAGTTTTTTTTTATCTGAAGACAAAATGAAAGTCTCATAGTTTTGACGTTATAGAACTACTTCGCAAACGGTGGTAGCTTGGCGTCAAAATATCGGCTATAAGATCAGAGGACCATGGATGTAAGACTAAGTTCCACGAAGATTTGTCATACTCTTTAAGTTTGTTCAAATGTGTGCTTATATTTTGTATAGAAATTTTCTGCGATCAAGGATCAAACATAATGTAGCGCTGTAGTATAGGGAGTGAGTAATTAGTTCTAGTCATTTGATCATTGTTAAAAGTTAGAAGGTTCCCAAATCTCACTTATACATCTTCCCCAAAATCTCACTTGTAGTTTTAAATTGAACTTTAGTGTAATCAATTATTCAGCCACCTCGAACCAAAAAAATGTAAAAAAATAAAAATTAAATAAATAAATAAAATGCATGCAGTTAGCAGATTATAATAAATGCAAAGAAATTCTTGTCAAGCGATATCGATAATAAGAAGAGTCAAACAAAAATTGCCTTAACTTTAGTTAGGAACTTTTAAAAGCGGATTGAAATTTGTTTTTAATCTCCTATGCAATAACAACAATATTTTTAATGTTGTATTAGTATCTATTTTGTTGAAATCTCTTTTGTTCGATTAATTAATTAACATATATAATGTTATGGAAATCGCCTATTGGATGTAAAATGAAGGAAGTCCATTATGCCGGACAATGAAAAATAATGATTTAATTACTGGAAAATTTGGAGCATAGGTAGAACAGTCGAGTCTACACAAGAACAACATTTAAAAAAAATTCTCAACACAAGTTGATTAAACATAATAAAAGTGTTCAAAATGCAGCTGGAGAGCTCCAGCTAGCTAGTTAGCAGCTAGATGGAGTCTTGATCCCTCACATACCTAAAATGTAGCATCTCTGATCCAATGAGAGAACTCTTCTTGTGAGCACTTCGTTTTTCATACATTCCCAACAAAATACAGATACAGAAGTTTAAAGGATATTTGGATCTCAGCTCATAATAGAGATATGGTCTAAGTTCTTATATTGTCAGAATTTGAATTTTTGTCGCCATAGTTGCAAAATTCGCCTGCAAGTTTGTCGCCAAGATCTGTAATACATGTGTTGTTGTGACTTATGACATTTTGCAAGCCCTCTGACGGTTATGTCTCAACGATTTAAGCCAAGTGAGCGTCTCTTGTTTTTTCAGTAGCGCCAACTAGGGTCAAGAGTACGACTTTGCTACTTCATACGGCACATTCGCTTGTACAAACTCTCTTTACGGGGGAGGGGGCATTCGCACACTCCACAGGTAGAACATAGATGAAGAACAACCATGCCCGAACCGGGGCTTGAACCCGTGATGCCCATATCACGAGGAAGACGTGCTACCCTTATGCCAAGACATCCGCTCTGTGATACATTCAACATTCAATAAAAATATTTGAAAATCTCTCTTTTCAGTAATGATACTAGCATAGCTGAAAAGCAAAATTACAGATTCTAAACAATATTATTAAAATTTGTGATGAATTTACGTCATTCCATCATTTTTCGGTTGCAAATGAGAAAAGCATAAGAATTCCTACGGCCTCTTCCTCCCTCACCCAAAAAATAAGATTATTTTAAAAAAATAAAGGAAAAAAATAATAAAATTTTCAGATGCGCTACATTTAAATATTTTTCTGAAGCAGTAATATTTTATTCTTAAAAAATGAGTTTGAAATCTACTTTAATGTGATCCTTGAATTTGTCGCCAATTTTTGACTCAAGCAATCAAGCGGAGTTATTAGTTAGCGACCATTCAACTAGTTCTCTTTATTCTTGAATTATACTAGATACTCAAGCAATATTAAGATAAAAGAAAAATACAAACATTAACAAATAATTATGGATTTAAAAATGATTATGGTTTTTCTTTGTTGTTGAATTATACTAGATACTCAAACAATTTTAATATAAAAGAAAAAAGACAAACAATTAACAAATGATTATGGATTTAAAAATTAAAACTTGAATTAAACTGATTTATTTAAATAAAATTTTTGAATAAAAATAATTTAGTGCTATTTAAAAAACGAATTTTGAAAGCATTATTAATTTTTTCTTTTTCATTTATAATAAAATAATTATTGAATATATTATTTTTACAAAAAAAAAAAAAAAATAGCCTGCTTTCAAGTTTTTGGAAATATTCCTCTCAATTTCACAATTTTTTTTAAACATAAATCTGTATTTCAACATTTTGAAGAATTCCAAACGCTTCTTTGTTTCTTTTTGGACGATTTTAAGATTCCCTTGATATTGATTGCTTATAAATAAAATTAAAAAAATAGCGAGGAAATTGATGGTGGCTTCTAATTTTTCTTTACTAATTTCTTCAAAATCCTTAATTTCGATAAATTCTTATGAAAAATATAATAAAAATGAGGAAAAAAAATTGTTATTCATCGTCCACCTGAGATGCCGGAGGCACCACAAACTTAATTATAATTCTCCATTGCGAAAAGGCAGGTCAAAAGTTGTTTTCAAAATTCAAACAAGCCAGAGTAATTGTAACCCTTAAAGGTTCAAAAAGAAGTTTGGAAGGTACAGCAATCGAATTAGCAAATATTAAAAATTTAACGACTATATATTTAAATTCTGTAGCGAAAGTGAAAATTGGTTAATATTTAACCGTAAATATTTTACTGCACAGTTTACTTTGACCACTCACTTTGTTCTTTGAAATAGCGACCAATTGACATCCTTTAAAAAGCCATATTAAACTAAATTTCAATCTAAACTCTTTCAATCTTACATAATATTAGACTATTTTTGTATTAATCAAAATACAAGTCATCTCAGTTATTTTTATTCAGAGCAATAAATAATTACCAAAAGACAAAAAATTAATTTGGAAAAATGTTTTTTTTAAGTAAATACCGTTAATTATCTTCAATGATAATTGGAAAATTCCATGTGACTTCTGCTCAAATGCCATTGCCGTCTTCACTAATTTTTTTTTTCACTATTATTTTTGGGGAAACATCGGTAACCATCCTGCGCTTGCCTCTAGTCTGATGTAATTTAAAATATAGTAAAAGAAAAACACGTGAAGTCCTTTAAATGAAGCAAAAACATTATAAAATTACCGTCCATCAATATTTTATTTTGGCAACGAAGAAGCATTATCCGCAAATACCCATTAATTGTAGTTAGATAAATCTGTGCGGCATTTGAATCTACCATGAAGCAAAATTTTTTTTAATTCCTTCTAAATCATTAATAGCTCATTACGCATGAATTATGATGAAATAAAATGCAGAAATAGCCTCTCATATAATTCCATTTGTGTCTCAAGATACGCAATAAAAGTTTCATGGATTGGTATTCGCGTTCGTGAAGCGCTTGCTGTATCTATGACTCATCGTAAAATTCCTCGGCGGCAAAGCAGCAGCAGGAGAGTTGGGGGTAAGTGTTTTTTTATTCAGATTTTTGAATAATTATTTATTGTTTGAAAACGATCTCATCTTGAAAAATGATATGCTTATGATTTAGATAAACGAGGTATGCGTACTCGAAAAGAAAAAACCGGATTAAATTTCTTTCTTTATTCGGAAATTAATTTATGAATCTGTTTAGACATATTTTTCCCTCTAAGGTTGAACTTTCATCACCAAATTTTTAAAATCGTCCGATCAATAATTTATTTTTCAAGATATTTATACATCTTAATGATGTAAAAAGACGTGAATTATTTTGGAATTATAAATTGTGTAAACATTTTTCACTTTAGCTTCTTGATGTAGCGAATCGATAATGGAAGTAGAAATAAGCTTGCCTTGAATTTATTTAATAATACAGTAGGATTTTAATATTCTAAATTTGTTATGCAATGCCATCTCTTTATAAATTATTCTCAAATGTCGGAACAACAACTATAAACTTAACCCTTGTACTTTCATAAATATTACAAAAAAATTTGCATAATATTATAGATTTCAAAGCAAGCATTTTTGATTATGGAAATGCGAAATCAAATGAGCTTCTCAATATCTATTGCTCCTATCAAATATAAATAATTCAGTCCATTTATGAATGATTATGGATTGAAACTTTTCCACTTCCATGCTGTGGTACTACATTAATGCACAGAAATATAATTATTCGCATAATAATTCTAGAATTTTATTTATTAGTCCTGTTACCTTATTTGTATTCTGTCTTTTGATTGCATCTTCCTTCCTCTTGAGTAATCAATCACATCGTAATCGATAATCAATACTCAACCTGATTTATCACAGCATAATGCTTCAAAAATCATTTGCTGAGTAATATATAATAAGTTTACTTTTAAAATATCGCTGCTTAAAATTAGTATCTTCTATCAGTAAAACGATTTATGTTGAAACTGAAAAAAAAAATGAATTTCAGTTTCAGAGTTTACTTTTTCGATTTGTGAAAATTATACGGACTTAATTTCTACAAGTATTTAATTAAAGCTGTAAATATACTTTCTAAAATGAATTTCGAATTCTTGTGTGGATAAAAATTTGGGCTGTGATGTCTCTGGGTCTTTCTTTCTCAACAGATTATCACTTCCAAGACTTTAATGGGTTTTTGGTTTAACTTTATTTAAAGGAAAATATATGAAGTTTATTGTATGTTTTATGTGTGCAGTATCTAGAGATGTTATCATCTAGTCTCAATTAAAGCAAGTTCTGATACATTTTTCAGTGAAATTTATTTCAAATAACAAGAAGTAAATTTCTTTTTTTAATATTATAATTGTTAAAATCAATTGTTTTATATATGATAAAGGTTTCTATTCATTTTTCTTTAAAAAAAGTTGCTGTATACTTTATTGCAAATGATGCATTATAAATTTTTGTAACCTATTATTTTTATACCTTTAATTTACCTTTTACCTTTTTTTATTTTTATAAGCTTATCTTAATCTTTTAATAATTTGTTTAACCAGATTTGAGTTTTGTGTTCTGAAATTCCAACAATCAACTCAGAGCCCTTTTTGTTTACTAATCATAATTCCTTGCTTTTGAAGTGTATGCTCCCCACCCCACCCTTTAAAGGGAAGTAATGAATTAATTGCATACCATGAAAAGTAATTCGATTTTTATTTTATCCGATTTTATTTACATTAAAAAATAAATATTCAAACGAATAATCAAAAATGAAACAACTTCATACATTTTCATAACTTTATTCAAGTATGACGATTTTTTAAATTTCTAAGAAAATTACTATTTTATTAGATTTTAAAAATAATAATGCAGATCTGTAGTTTTGTCAAAATAAGTAAGGATATCCTTCCTAGTTAGGGAACAAATTGTTGCCTCCGTTTATAAATATTTGAAAATTGTTTTATCAATTTCATAGAAGTTTCATTGTAAGCTTGAAACTGTTATGAGTGAGAAACCGGCGAACTGTTAAATTGAGTCAGCCTTGAAAATTTGGAAAATAGAGCGCGGACTCAAGTTGTTTTTCGAATTTGCTAGATTGATCTTGTGGTAATTAATTGATAATCAATTAACTTTTAGGTAATATAAATTTACCTAAAGGGGATAAAAAAATTTACAAACAAGCTTTCTAATAAATGAAGTAATAATTAGTAAAAAATTATAAGAATAGCAAATCCAAAATAAAATAAAGGAGATTCGAACTTCTACCTAGAAATATGGTAATATGAATATATTTTAGACTTGATTAATCTGTTTTTTTTATTTTATTTTGAAAATTTACTCTTAATTAAAGCACTCATAGCGTGCATACAAAAAGAAAATGTTTTTTTTTAATAGTCGCACTGGAGTGAATAAAAATTCAGTAATTAAAACAATGTAAAGTATTATAGTCAAATATTCTTAAAAATATATTAAATTTATAAAAAATTTAAGGACAAAATTGTACCGAAATACAATTATAAGGCATTTTAAGAAGTGTAAATTTGCAATCATTTCTGAAATTGAGGAAAATGTTGAAATTTTGATTTTTATTTTAGAATGTAATTAAAGCTGTGAAAAATTCTTCCTTAGCATCTATTACCAAAAGGTAACCCCGGGCCAATAGTTTACAGCGTCGTTAAAATGCTCTGTAGAGCACAGAACAAACTGTTGGCGTAGAGCTATCACATACAGAGTGTGCACATTTTTTCATTATACATGACGCAAATATTATGTCAACCTACAAGCATTTTTAAATTAAAGGCAATTGAAAATTCATCTTGATTCTTTGATTGCTAAATAAATAACTTAATTATTTTCTTTTATTAATGCCGAATATAATGTATTTTGTTAATATTTTTTAACTAATAAAGTAGGAAATGTAAACATTTTTAAGAAACCATTTCAGCCCGATTTCATTGAATACATCTCCAACCATTTCCTAATTGATATTGTAATAGTTCAGCACGGACAAAATCCGAAAAAGAAGTGAAAACTTTGCAGAATTTCACTCGCACACGAAACATTCTCGGAACGAAAAAGAACAACCTTTTGGCATGTGTCGTCGCAAATTGCGTGACAGCCAGTTTGCTTCCTAAATGATGTGCTCTATTCTTCGAACAAGCGAAAGCTATTGGATAAAAAAAATAATAAAATGAATAATCTTCGGAAAGCGTTGAATACACATTTGTAGAAAAGACAATCGCATAATCGGCTGGAAGCAGACGCGTCTTGTTTTATCGTCACGCTTTGTTTGTTTAATAGTTTCGCCAATGAAGGAAAGGAATTCAGGAAAAAACATAAAAGGTATAATTTAAGTCAATAAAAGCATGTCTCGTGAAAGAGTGGATCTCTGATTAACTACATGCGAGTAAAGGTCAAACCTATCATGATTTGGTTGCTTTTCAGGAGAAGTGATTTTTTTTTTCTAAAATCATTTTACTTTTAATGAAATCCATTTGTTACGATAATCTACGATATTCAGACATTACATAGAATGCTTATGAAGAATATGAAATGTCTATTTTATTTATTCCACTTACATTTTTCATTATTGTATTAAAATTCCGGGCATTATAAAGAATTAAACACTCTTTCGATAGTTAAAAATATACATTTCGAATTCTTGCAGATAGAAAAAATTAATTCCTATTTCTTGAGAGGCGGAAATAAACTTTGGATCTGAAACGGATTTAATTAAGTGTTGAAAATACTTTTTTGTAGATTTTCTTTATGGTTATGACGGCTTGCTAGAACTATTTACAACATGAACATTCATTTTTACTTTCTCGAATACATAGTATAGAAAAAGTATTGTAATTGTAAAAAAATTCGAATGATGAACTTCCTCGTTTTAGACCTTCCTGAGTTCGAAAAAACATATTTTTAGAAATGGCCGTCCGTCCGTCTAAGATAATTCAAAAAGCTTTGAGCTAGACAAATTCCAGTTGGTATACATTCTTATCACCAAATTTGTAGATATCCACAAAATTTTGAGTAAATTCCATTCAGCGTAAGTAGTCCATGTCCGGCTGTCCGAATAAAAGTTAACACCAGAACCACAAAACGAAGATAGCAAGATGGATAAAATTCGGTGTAGATTCAATATCTACAGTGTAGAAACTTACCAAATTTTGAGCCAAATCCAACAAGGGGTAGACTGTATGTCATTCTGTGCTCTCAGAAATATATAAACGTGATCATTTGAAAACGCAATGATTTAAATAGGAAATTTGGGAATTTATGACTACAAATGTAGTTTTGTGTCATTTTTATTTCAATCGCTTAGTATAAACGCGTCTAAAACAAAATCTATTTTCAAATATTATTTTGCATATCAAGGATTCATCGCCAAGGACACCACGATAGATTCATTCCATAAAGATGCTAAATTCACTTCAAAGAATAATATTTCTTAACTACTATTTGCTAATGTAAAGTAAAGCAAGGTGTTCTATGGGATAATACCTTCATTAGAGAGTGTACAAGAAAGTTTTGCGGAGACCACTACTGCTGACTTTTTGCTTGAACCTGAAAGGAGTTCGCCCACCAGACAGAGGAAAAAAGATATAACTCACGCTAGTATTAATATTGATTAAAAAAAGCAATGATTTTTCTCGCTTTCCTCTACCGATTTTCATTTCTAGGTTTCTTCTTCCACTTTTTAATATTTGATCAGCGTTCGCTGTTGCATCACCACTAGATATGCTTATTTAGCGTATCGGGGAGAGAGAAAAGTGTAAGTTATTTATTTATCCCCCTTTCGATTTGCATGGCGTTTTTTTTTAATGATGCAAAATACGAGCCGTGAGTCACTTGACCTTCTGCAAGGACTGCGATAATGGATGTTTTTGTATATCACCCCTTCCTTGCTGAATAATTGATTTCTGTGGCCGTTCACTTATGTAATTCTGAAGCTTCGCTTCATTTGATTTCGCTCAATTTCTTTTGCTGGAGAGAATGACCTTGGCCCAGTTAGCATTACGCGCGTTAAAGGTTGTCGTTTTCAATGTCAGCGGATTAGTATTGAAGGATGATAAACCTGTATTCGAAAAAGTCATCGCTTCACTGGAATTATTTGCTTTTGACCGTGAATTCTGGGTGCCGGACTCCGGCGTTTTCTGTCACCGTCTCCTAATGCATGTTATAAGAAACCTCACGGCCAGCTCTTGTAAACAGAAGTTACGCGAGCATGTCTTTCTCGCTGACGCAAACAGCCATGTTTTGAATTAAGTTTCATGGAAAAGGAAGACAGTGGAAGAAAGTTCTGCTTTGAATAACAAAAATGAATGTTTGACGTGAGAGGTCACTGGATAATAAGTTATGCATGCTGTCATTCGAGAATTTTATTTGTTTGTATATGATACTTTGTTAAAAACAATGAATTAGATAGTCTTGCAACAGATAAGAGGAAAAATGCACATTCTATTCAAAAATATTTTTTTTACACGGCTAATAATAGAATATTTCAATTGAATCAATCCTTCTGTAATTTTCAAATGATTAAAATGGTCTCTCAACTGAAAGCCATAATATAAAACTTGTTTTCTTTATTTAATAATTCCAGTTAGAACTAATCTGATAAAAAAAATATCTGATATTAAATAATTGAGCAAAAAAAAAAAAAAAAAAACCTTTTAAAGTATTTTGTGATTTGTTAACTTTTCGGAGGGGCAACAGTGGAGTCACGCTGCATAAAATCAATATTGACATTAGTGATCTGTGTAGAGAAATTTAAGAAATGAAATCTGATTATGGCAGTCAACTATGACATCAATTTAATCATTTTAGAATTACTAAAATGAATATTTAATGAAAGTTATTATTATTTGATGTAGATCGATATTTTAGTGCCATTGAAATGTATGCGGTTCTATTACTCTTTGGAAAATGATATAATGAAATTTTTGATTAATCCAAACTATTTTTTTTTTGAAAAATTATATGATCTTTGAATGCGTTTCAAGGACATCCATTTTTTTCATCAGAATTAATTTGTTACGCAAATATATTCTCCTGAAGATTGTGTCTTTCTTAAAATTGCGTCATGTCTAGATTGATTCTTGATTAACTTTTAAAACGAGATAGTTTTCTAGTAAAGAAATGAATATGTGATTATTAAATTTTACCATGTGCTCCCATATTCAATGTCAAATTTATGCATACCGATACGATTTATAAATATCCTTTTTCCTTTGGTAGTTTTAGCTTCTTGATTTTCAAGATTTTTAACAGTTTGATATAAACGTTAGAAACACATTGCTCATAATAATCTCGAAATATTATCGTACCTTTTGTAAAAATAACGATTTTACAAAACATTATCTTATGTTTTCAGAATTTCAGCAAAATACCCAATACTCCGGAATTAATTTTTCTCAAATGATTCCTTTTTAATAAAATCACGAGATTATATACATATAATTTATAGAAGAATTTGTAATTTGTGGAGGAAACGAATGACCGAAAGAAGAAATAAAATTTCCTTCTTATCCGGCAATTTATTTAAAAATTTCAAAAAAAAAAATAAATCAAATTTTAGTTGATGAAATTTCAGCATTTGGCTTTGAAACCTACCTTTTTCCTTTTTTTGAATTTAAGGGAAATGGATTCAATAATGATTAAATTTCTAATGTTATAATATCTAAGAATAAAATTAATTGGTTGGATGGTATTTCTGGAGGACTTTCTTTGAAGAAAAAGCTGTTAAAATTTGTGAAATTTTCGAATTTATTAAATTTTTTTGTATCAAAAATTTGATATCTTGATTTAAAAAAAATCAAATGTGGAATGTTGACAAGGAGTTGAAGACATGCATCAAAATAAATAAATTAAAAACCAAGACTAATAAATTTTTTACTACTTTTGCCAGTGGGAAACTGTGATCGCTATTTAAAATAGAACACCTTTTTGAAAGCAAAATCCCAAATTCGGGATTCAA
This sequence comes from Argiope bruennichi, assembly GCF_947563725.1. Taxonomy (NCBI): domain Eukaryota; kingdom Metazoa; phylum Arthropoda; class Arachnida; order Araneae; family Araneidae; genus Argiope; species Argiope bruennichi. The sequence goes on along the minus strand of NC_079159.1, from coordinate 56,156,903 downwards.
CTAAAGGAAGGGGTTTCAAATAATAAAGTAATAAAATTGGAAATTAAAATTCATAGACATATCTGAATGGCAAAATCAAGACGCTAAATTTTTAGAAAATAAGATAGGAAATAATTTGCGAAAGAATCTAATTTGAATTCCTGCCGCTTTTCAATAACATTAACCTTGCACACACTTTTAGAGTTTAATTGCGAAACGAAATTTTATATGTGTATACTTCAGGATTTGAAAAAAATTATAATCATAAGAATTCTGGGGTGGGTGAGTATGGGTTCCAACAAAAAACTGTTGCAAACAGCAGGGAAATATTTAAAATCGGAATATAAAAGTATAGCAATGTGGTTTTTTTAAAGATATTCAGAAAGAAATTCGCGATATTAAGAGAACTTTTACCTACTTAAAACCTCTTAATATCTATACATATACATCAGTTAAAAACTTTTAATAGTCAGCCTTTCTTTTTGAATATCTCTGGAAAAAAAATGTATCTATGAAAAAAAAAATGTATTTCTTCACTCTTGCATTCCGGTTTTGAATGTTTTCCAGTTGTTTATAACGTTTTATTTTTTGTAATTTCCAGAATTTTTATGATCATAAATGTATTTAAATCTTGAAGTTTAAATTTATGAATTTTTTTCTCGCGCTACGTCAATCAGTTCCGGGGAGGGGAGATAAAATAACTCCATAATTAGCCAGAAAAGCTCCAAGAAACTATGACATCAAATGCAAAATTGGAGTGGAAATAACTTCAGTAATCTTCGGGAATATAATAGACCAATATGGGATTAAGGAATGCAAATATATTTTGTTTGCATGTTTCAGTTGAATGTACAAAATGTCTTTATCATCTGAAATAAATGTTTAATATTGAAAATACAATGCCAGTTATTAAAATTTAAATATTTCATAAGGAAAAAGAGCAATTATTGCATCTTAAATAATTCCATATTCACATTATGAAAAATAACTAAAATAGAAAGACATATTATGCAATATATAAAATATTCTTTCCTAATTGTAAATGGAATTACAAAGGCAGAATGGTATCAACACTTAATTTATATTGTATTAGGAGTTGGAATGAAAATTTAATAAAATTAATATTGTACATTTGCGCGACATTTTTTTTTCTTTCTCCCTTAAGTATTTTAGTAATGCCAGTGGTTTCCCACGATTTGCGCTTTTTGCTGTTTATAGCACTACTCCTTCGGTCCCTTGAAAAGTGCAAAAGAGGGTTAGAACTAGCATATCTTTTTTATTTCCTTCACTAGCATAACATTTTTTTTATTTCCTTCACTATTTCTTGTTATAATTTATGTGAATTGTCGAAGTACTTTCAGTTCAATACTTCGAAAGAGAACAAAAAGATTGGAAGTGGGAGGGAAGAGATTTTAGTTCATATCGCACAGACACGCACGCGGACGATTTTTCTGACTTGCTGCCAAAGTCTGACAGGGAAATGAACGAATACCACTGAAACACTGTACACTCCACAGTCAAGGCCACCAAATAAATTTCTAGGTCAACATGAGACGGCCTTCGCTTCGGCTAACTTGGACGTTGTCCATTTTTTTTTTCTTTCTTCTCACTATCGTGCTTTGACCACGTATCAATCTTACAACGGTTATGAGGTGTACCGTGGAGAGGGTAAATAATGTGATTTCAGAATTCTTTGGTACCTAAGTAGTTTCATGAATGAAATGCATCTTTTTCTTTTCTTTTTTTTTTTATTTGCGTAAGAGTAATCGAATTCAGTAAAATATTTTTTTTTGAAATATTTCCTCTTTATTATCATTACTATCAAGGTAGTAGTGATTTGAAAATTATTGAAATTTTTTTTTCCGGCATTCTTTCAGCCCGAATAACCCGAAATTCCAGCCAGTTTAATTAAAACAAAACCTTTGGAGAATCTTCTTCCTGCTAATAGTAGACGGAAACAACAGTAAAATGAATATTTTAGCTTCTCACTGAATGTGAAGAAGTCTCGTATAAGCTGCTTGAATAAAATATGTAAATATAATTTAATATCAAATATATATATATATATATATATATATATATATATATATATATATATATATATATATATATATATATAATATACAATTTTTATTACTATATTGAAAAGTAGAAATTTTATTCTTTTATTTTTAGTCTTTCATTTATAATTCAATTTCATAAATATTATAGAATCTTGAAATCAATTTAATCTCGAATTCATTGCCAGATAGCGCCACTCATGTGAAATCCAAATTTAATTAAGCCAATGTATTAAATTATTTAAAACAAATTAAAAATATTGTAAAATAGTTGATTCTCACATTTATTTGATGATCACTTTAAAAAAAAAAACATGAAACGCCGGATCTCTGTTCAAATCAGCATGAGATTCAGAATGAAAGAATGCTTACTATTTGGGATGACTCTAAGGAAAGTGAGCCCGATGTATGCTTACTTTACAAAACTTCACATGAAATACGGATTTTTTTGCTATATTTTTGTGTTTCAGTTATAAGACAATGCATTTTTAAAAATTTTTTATATGCAATACGCGGATGCAACCGTTGTGTTTAAATTTACAGGCAGAAGGAAAAGAAATTAAAAAGCTAAATATTTTCTCTGCCTTGTGATGAACGTTATATATATATATATATATATATATATTTTCATGAACCTTCTCGAAATATAATTGAACTACTTTGTAATACGAGAACACTGTTTTGAATTTCTAAAAATAATCCAGTGATATCAGTTTGACTGTTCCAATTTTCTCCCTATTTGAGCATTTTTAATTCGATTTACCGAAGTTAAGCGTAAGAATCAGTCAATTATCATATATATTCGATGGTACATTTACAACTGCGGAATTAAATAATTCATTCTCTTTATATTTCTATTAGAGTATTCATTACCTTTCTCATTTTTCGTTTGGTAGAGTTTTCATTTACTCTTTTAAACCCTTAAACATCGTGATCATGCTACAGGCATCGAATTATACTCTTCTAAATTTATAAAATGAAATTAAATCATTCAGACTCTATAATTCGATGTAAATATTATATGTAATTCAAGTGGTCTATGAATTCTTAACAGAATCAATAACTAAAGCACTTTTCGTTAACGAAAGGTCTCATCTAATTAGGTAATAAGAAAAGCAAATCAATTAACGAAGTTAAGCAAGTATCAGATTTCACTGGCCCAGATAACTACACAAATATTAGGCTTCTAAAAAAGAAAAGATAAATTTTCTATTACAATTTTAACCTAAAATAAAATTTCAGATGAAATCGCCAATAATAGTAATAGCAGTGATAGTAACTATATTAGGAGTAATATTTGTAATAAGCGAGAAGTGTTTATTATCTGTTTATTAAAGTTTTACTTTTCAATCGCATCTCATATTTTTACAATACTATTCATAGTTTTAAAGAAAAGCTAACAATAAAATACTTTCAAAACTTAATTATTTTCGGTGTTATTCAGTATTAATGGCGCATATGCTATAGCAGATTAACTTTTATGGACTTTTAGTGAAAGTATTTCAATATAGTTTTACGCAACTCTTCCTTTAATAAACAGAACCTGAATCACTGAGAATTTTTCCTTCAGATTTGCATTTATACACAAAAAATTAGTGCAAAACTCGCATTGTTGGTGGCTCATAGGTTCGACGAGAGAATCAGTGTTTGAGTGTGAGAGCGAAATGCCGATGCATCGACAGTGCTAAGTTATGCGTGCATTGACGGGAACGATGAGGAAAGTTCGGAAGTTTGATTCACAGCAGAATCCTGGAGGAATTCGTTTTGTTGATTCCTCACAATGATCGTTTTGAGGCCAAGAAGTCATCAGTCCCTGCTGTTAATTCGCAGAATAGGGTAAGGGTTTTTTCCAAGAAAAAATTGGTCGATAGTATGACTCGTCCCATTAAGATTATCGATTTTGTTCGCATGCCGGGCGCTCCCTAAAACTTTTACCCTCTTCTTTGAAGTGAGTGAAACTTTTCGGCTGCGCATGCTCTCTCGTAGAGCTTCCGCTTGCCGCGCACGGTTTGTTTTGATTTCTTTTTTTCTGCCGTTTCTCGTAACAAAACGGTAGTGACTGGCTTGAATTCTTTCCGTTTTGTTTATGTATTACGAAGGGACATGTGATGGAATTTCGTGCATTCATCTTCTTGGAAGGAATTTTTTTGCTCAGTAAGTTGTTTTCCTTTAATTTCATTTTCCTTCCTTCCTTTCTTTCTTGAGAATCTTAATAATTTATTCGTTATAAACTGGACGTGGAATAATCAGAAGGGTTGTCCTATCATTTAGATATTTGCATATAATGTATGTAGTCGTGCGATTTTAATAAGTTTCACCACACATTTCGTGAGCTGTATGAACATCTGCGCAGTTATTTCGAAATGGTGAGGGAAATCTGCGCAGAGTGTGGATCTAATGCTCTTTAAGATGGATATACCTTGTGATATTATATGGCGCGCATAATTGTAGCAGAAATTGCGAAAAATAAGCTGTGAGATTTCTACGCTTTTGAGTTTAATGTTTAAAACAAATATTATTTTGAATTTAAAAAGAAATGCTTAAAATGATTAAGCAGAAGAAATCTAAGAAATCGCATTTGGTATTTTTATGATTTTACGGATTACTTTAAAAAGGTATGCGTTTTAATTTATATATATAATATTACCTTCCAATTTTGTTATAAATACAGGAAGTAATAGAGTATAATTTCTCTAACGAGTATTACAGCGTAGCTGTCATACATTCTGATTCTTTTTTTAAAAATCATACATTGATAAATCTGTTATTCTCATTGTCTCGAGGGGTTAGTTATTTGGTTATTTGTAAGCGTCAAACCAGATAAATATGTGGTAATCAAGTAGTCATGTAGTTTATCTTACTGGAGACTCAAATAATTAAACGGCTTAGATTAAGAATATTTTAGGGTAATCTTAATTATGTTTTAATGTTTTGATGTTTAAATGTTTTTAATTTTCTTTCCTGTTAAGAATGTTTGCTTATCTATATTTATCAAGCTATGGAATTTAACAGACAGAATGTGGTAATATTGGTTCAGTGCACCTCTAAGCCAGAAGTTTAAAATTTAATGCTGAAAAATTTTTATATAGTATTTTCAGTTGTTTTTGGACTTAAGTATATGAAGCCAAATTTTCACCAAACTTGGGCCAAACTTTAAAAAATTGTTAAGCGTCTTTTTGGCACGATTAATTGGGCTACTTCATTTGGTGAGACATCGCCGGAGAAAATTTTGATTTTGGCGGCAATACCTTACGATTTATTCTAGTTGTCTTGTCACTTTTTCGCACGTATAAGCCCATATTTATCGGAAGTATAATAGAAAAATATTGGCGTATCATCGAATATACCAAACTATTATCATTCTAATCAAATTTGTTTTGAAAATCTAAAGCAATTTATGGAAATTTGCACAATTTTTAAAGGAAATAGATAATTACCGAAAATTTTTAAAACGTAACACTGAACTTCCTACATTTGGTATACTATTTTCATCATATTTTTGAAATTTTTTTGAGATCATTATTTGAAACTTCCCCTTAATTTTAAACAAGAAACAGTGAAACACCCTTTTAGATTGATTTTTTTTAATGATTTTCCTGATGTGTTCGAAAATTTTTGTTACAGCTCTTTGGAAGAGAGAGGAAATTTTCTTTCTTCACTAGCAGGTTACTAAATAATGTGTTCTCCTGAGAATGAAGCGTGGATGAGATTGGAAGGAGGAGCTGCTAAAGTATAAGTAACTGAAGTCAACCACCGATCATGGATTTATACGACAAAGGGAAATGAAATGTTATGAAAGATCAAAAGCTTCATTCAGAATTGTCGAGTATTGTGTACTGATACCGTCTATATAGGAAAATAATTCTTCTCATATCATAAACTAAGCTCTTAAGAATGCAGCCAATTGATGGCTGATTGAGTACATGTTCACTTTCATTAAAAATCGACATTTTATATAGCAGAATGTGGTTTCTAGCTGATCAACCTGGAAGTTTTCTCGCTTTTTTCCCCCTTCAGGTTGATATTCAATCTATATATTCCATAGAAATGTTGTCCTTTGAAATCCGTTGGAAATCACTTAAAATTTTCTTTGGCATTTTACTTAGGTTTTACAAGAATGACTTGTATTATTAAATAGTCTAATATTAAAAAAATCGATTTATTGATACATTTACTTCAATTGGAAATTATTTTTTAATAACTTTCATTAAAAACAACTAATATCGCATAGAAATTTAATTACTTTAAGCAATATGCGATGTTTTTATTAATTCATCTTAAATTGCTTCTTGATTCTATTATACTTTCCGCAGTCTGCCCTTTAAAGTGTTTTGCATAATTTTTATTGAAGAATATCAGTTTATGCTATGTGCAAAGAGTGTGTGAGTCTATAATTGTTATCAAGTTTAAAAAAAAAAAAACCGAAAAATGTGTGAAGGGACAAAAAAAAAAAAAAAATGAAATAATGTTAATGTTGTTGCGAATATGTTGCTCCATTCGGCGTGTCGTCTCTTGTAATATGGCTTACAATGAAATAGATGGAAACAGATACAATGTTTGACAAAAGATTGTTTCAAATGCCGAAACCCAATTATTTTCAATCCACATTAACTATTAGAAATGCATCCAAATAAAGCACTTTAATGAATTGTTTTTACAGATTAACGCAAAATAATAAAAGAAGCTTGTCCTGACCACAAATTAGCACTTGCGCTACTGAAGCAAACAGATAATGCCTATTTTTGTGTAACGACTGCGTTTCTACAGAACTTTAATCAAAAATAATTGAATTCGCTGAGACAAAATATGTAATTTTCAGCTTAGAATTCTATGAGCCCAAGCATATTATTAAAAAAATTGGATTGAAAGTAAATAACTAATTCGAAGAGAAGATCTTCATGAATTACGAAAAAGTTGCCAGTTCCGGTCTGCTGAGTTAAATCCTAATCGTTCACATCTCAGTTTGGTTTTCAATTATAGCTCCGTGACATCGGCGTGCTTTTGATGTCGATTATTTTATTCACGTATTATATTTTCTAAAAGCAAACCAGGATGTGGAAACATTATCTAATGATGAATTCAATGCGATGAGCATATCCAGCGCCATTCACTTGTTTGTTCAGTTTATGTTCAAAGCCACTGTGTAAACTATAAATCAGAGATAATTCTTGCTCTTTTCATTTACATTATTCTATTATAAGTATTGTCGTTTCTTATTTTTGCTACTTCGCTATTTCTTTAAGCAGAAATCAAACGTCGAAAATTCAGTCGTAAATTAAGTCTTCTCCTTTTTTAAACAATTTCATCTGCATCTTTTTCTTGAAAGCTGTTTTGATGGGAATTTGTGAATTCTTTAAAATACCATTCTTTTGAGTAAAAGCAGAATTGCGAAAAACTGCACTTCAAGTTCTAGAAATTTGACAAGGTCTCGGTGATTTGGTGGTGGCCGATTCTACTTTTAAATCTGATGTTCAGAATTGAGATTCGCTTCCTGAAAATACATCTTGTCTATGGATCTCATATCTTTAAATATGTCTGTCTTGCTTTGAAAGTGTTTAAAAGCTTCAAAATGGGACTTAATTCTAATAAATCAAACCGATCTGGAAATATGACTGTATAAAATATGTTTAATTAAACATGATCTATTAAAAAATGGAAAAGTAAAATTTGCTGAAAAATCAAATATTAAATGAAAGACTGGACCGAAGTTCGCGAAAACTAAATCGTCAGACTTGAATTTCGAACTTTTTTTCATAATTTGAGTTTGGCGTTGAGCCGTATTTGGCTAAATTGCCCCACGTATATGGTTAAAAGTAAAAATCAATTTGAGAAAGGCAATGAACATTTGACAGTCATATATGCAGAAATCTTTCATAATAAAACACGTGAGCTGTTGAAAAAAAATATTTTTTCCTGTCCTTTGCTGTTATTGTAGTTACAGTATCTAATTCAAGACCCGATTGCATGAAAAGTTCGCAAAGTATATTATGCACATTAAATCCGAAACTAGGGATCCACGCTTTAGTGTGGTATAAAAAAACTGTAACGTGAGATACTATTCACGTTTCATATTCATCTTACAGGTATTGAATTTCGAAGCCAAAATAGCCATTAATCAGTTTGAAATTGAACATCTGAGAAAACAAAATATTTATTTTTAAATTCAGCATCGCATAAAATAAGATACGGTTCTCAAAAGAATGATATGTCTAATTAAAAATTGATTTATTCAGCGAAAGAAGTGCTATACGCGGTTTGGATCATTATAATACAGAAAGTACGATCTCCATTTAGGTTGGGGAAAGAGAAATACGAGATCCCTGAGCATGAAAAATTTTGCACATGAAATCTTCATACTTATGGACACTGAATTTCTATTTTTACTTTAATATGAGACCTAACCAAGTCCCATGTGCTTGAAGGAACATGACCTCATTAATTCTTATTTCTGTTATACGGATGCAATATAATTAGCTACCTTACGTCTCAAATTCTATGTCGTAAGAAAAATATATGGAACTCCGTCTTTTAATACAAAATCTATATGTTAACCCTTGTCTGTAAATCTTAAAGTCTAGATGCTATATTTCGAGTAATGAGAGAGGATGAGTCTTTTTCGGGACGATGTCACCCCTTTAATATCGTCTACAATTCCACGTGTTTTTGTGCGCGGTGGGCAATGACCAATTTAATTCGAGACGTATGAATGCTGTTACGAGGCGAGGGAGAACACCAGCGGACACAGTAACCAGGTGGGTCACGTGTGCTGACCACGCAGCGCTGTGAGTCAGCGGCGGTCAAGGTTGCATACCGACTCAATGAGAAGGGCGCGGAGAAAAAGAGAATAATGAAAAAGGTCGTTTTAACGATACATTAAATAATAATAAAAATAAAAAAAGAAAGGGACGGGAAACGCTAGTAGGATTGTTCCAGTTCGTGTCGGTGGAAATCAAATTAGCTGTCAGTAGTTAAAGAAGTAAAAAGTTGAATTGAGTCTGCCTGTTTTGATCGTTTTATTATAGGTATGAAAAGTTGAATAAACAAGGCATTATTGTCTTCGGGATAACAAGGTTCATTTTATATTGATGTCGACATTCTTCTTTTACCATTTCTGTGTGACGTATTGCAGACATTAATAATATGTAAAATACGTATTCTTCATAAATTAACGCAAATATCATTTCCTAATATTTATAAATATATATATTTCCTAATATTTATAATTTCTGTTAATATCACTTCCCGATAAATTCCCCCCCCCCTTTTTTAAACTTCCAAATAGTCTTTCTGAACCTTCATCAGTTATGCAAGGATGTGTCGTTTTTCATTTATAGATTATTTACTTCGCATAATAATAATTCATTTAAAAACTTTTGTTTTTAATACTTGTTTTCTCATTTACTTCAGAGAAATACTGTAAAATAAATTTTCCAAAAAATATCTTAATAACTAGCAAGACAGCTAAACGATCTTTTTTTATTAAATTTTTTTGTAAAATGTAATCATGTACAATATTTCATGAGAACAATAATTACAATGAAGAATGTATGATTTCTATATTTCTCACGATACCACATGGTAATTGATATTCTAGCTGTGAAAATGAAATAATAGTAGAGCACATTGCTTTAATATAAGATTTGTATATAATATCCAATTTTGATAAAAATCTTACAGTATCCTATTTTGATAAAAAATTATACCAACGATGTGTTGAAAAGTATTTCTCATGGCTATGCGTAATACAACATTGAAATGTAAAGATATCTTTGAATAAGTACACTGACTTTTAAATGAATGAAACAGCAAATCTGAGCTACACTATTCTTTTTTTTTTATTTCTATATTTTCTGCATTTTTTCATCATATGCTACATAATAATCCTGCGACTATTCCCTGGATTTAAGGGATGCCGATTAACCCGGCAATTTCTGACAATCGATAAAGGGGAAGGGTCGATGGTACTTGTGAATCACTTATGAAAACCAACATAAAAACAAGGTCAAATGTGTGACTTGTTGATTTGATCAGTTGTTTTGATTGGGTAAGGTTGGGTCAGAATAATTCTTACAAGGCTTAAGCTACCGGTTGGAAAATTGAGTTCGGGATGAGACTGTCTCCAAAAAATGAAAGTGGGTTATCAATAATAACTGTGATTACTATTGTCAATTTTTTAAATTTTTGTATTAATCTAATTATAAAATTTTGTTTTTAATTTACAAAATCAGTTGGACCTAAACATGGAACATAAATACATAAGCAAGTGGTCCAAAATTTGAAGCAATTTCCTAACAGATATTTAAAAAAAAACGATGGGCTTGTGAACACACATAATCCCTATTTATTGATTGTATAGTCTATCTTAATATTTTAGTTTCCAATATTTTTATATAAATTATAATTGTTCCTTAATATATAATTAAAAATAAATGAGGAAATTAAAAAAAAACGCGAATTAAAACATTTAGACAAGATATTTCAGGGTGAAAGTAACTATAATTATGAATCTCCATTGAATTTATTTTTAAAATAAATTATCTGTTAAAAAATTAAATTTTGACAATGAATCATTTATGAATGAGTGGTTATTCTGTCCATAAGAATGATCAGTATTTTAATGAAAATATTTGTGCATTTTAAATTTGATTTGAAATTATCTTAAATCTTAAGCGATCGAATTTTCATCACCTGGTGGCAAGTTTTATCCAAATGTCATGAACTTTCATGTGAAATAAAAATTGACGAAATCAGACCAGTGGTTAGGAGGGAAACTGGTACTTCGAATTTCCCAATTATTGTAAATATATACCATACTGACAAATAAAATTGGGGAAAATGCACCTATTGCCACGAAAAAGTCTTCTTTTTTAAGGGGGGGGGGTGCAGGAGCTGTGGCAAAGGGCATGCGGCCATTGATTAAATTGAGAACTTTCAAATGAAATAATTTTCGAAATCGGGCAATAAGTGTGGAACGTTTTCGTGTTTTTTTTTTTTAAATCGCAGAGAGGGTACGTTGAAATAGAAACTTTTATCGACATTGGATGGTGACGAAAAGTGGGTGGCCATTTATGACATACTTAGAGATCACGAGCTTTCGTTTAAACCAAAGAGATGAAGTCGGACCAGTGGTTGAGGTTGGGGGCTGATTATCTTTTATTATATATAAGAGTAAATATCCCAATTTATCATTAAAATAACGAGTATAACAATGAACTGAATTTCCTCAATCATAATCTACCCTTATTAAACACGTCTTCTTATCATGACCTTTGTAAGATTAGTTTTGAAAAATTTAAATGTATGCGCATTTAGAAACTTTATTAAAAAATGTCGAATATTTTGATACTAAAACAAATTTAGTTATAAATAATTAGTTCATTCTGATATTTTTCTTGCTGCAATATTTGAAAATGCAGTAAAAGACTCTAAATTAACATGCTTTATGAAGAAAAAACATTTTGAATTTTTTGAAAATAGAGTAAGCATTGACAAATAACTAAAAATGCTTGAGGAAATATGCGATGGATAAAGAAAAGGTTGCCATAATGATAAATAAGATAATGAATCATAATTATGCATTATAAAATAAGGTAATAAAATTATGCATTAAAATATGACGAATTAACTTACTTTATAATTTTATTACCTTGTGATCGAACGAACAATAATTTTGTTAGAATCTCGCAATAATGTTATCATTATTCATCATAATATAAATGCCACTGTGGTTATGTATGCATATTCCATATCTCCTCTTAAACAACAGGGCCAATTTTAACCAAAATTTTCACACTTATTTGTTAAGATAAGAGAAAGATTACAGACAAAATTTTGAAGTGCAGAAGCTCATTAAATATTCACTTAATTACAAACTAACCAAAATTTTGCCATTTTTCGGCAGTATCTTTGAGGCAAATAATTTTACCAAAAATATTTCAATACTTTTTCAATTCAAAATTTTACTATTTCAATGATATCAATTCCATTTGTGAGCAATTTTTCTTTCAATTATTAATTTAAAAGCGTTAACATTAATGTTAACTTTGAACTATTTTACCACTATGTTTTAAAATTCTGTTTTATTTTAATGTATAATCCCTCCCCCTCCCCCCCCAGATTGCTTCAAAATAGTCGTAATGTCTAAAATTTGCCGTAAGTTATACAAAGACAAGAAAAGTAAGGACCTTGCGAGCAAATGAAACATATGTACGTCGACAACATCCGTTTCAGGCTATGAGAAATTTACCAACATTGTGCTTTTTTTTAACAGAAATTATTTAGAAAAAAATTGCTCCATATGGAATTATAAATTTTACCTTTTTAACGATATCAATTTCATTTCATTTCATTTTACATTTTTTCTTCCAATTATTAGTTTTAAAATTTAACACAGATGATCTTGAAATAAGATTTGTAGGTATTCCCTTATTGGGCAACGTTAAAGGGACAGTGGACTTTGAAATAAGCAAAACTGGACAGAAAGGGGAAATTTTATTTTCATCGTTTCCTCACCTAAATATATATTTATATTCAACTAAAATAATGTTATAAAATATATTATTCAATAAAATGAATATTTCAAAGTCATAGAGAAAAAAAGCACATTTTTCTTTTCTCAAAATTATAATATAATTAAATTTAAATATCTTTCAGATGTTTCAGGTGTTTTAATTTTTGAAGAAATTAAATAGAATTGATAATAAAAATTTGGGTTAAACATCAAAAGAAAATAGGGTATACATTTTATATTTCAAGATTTTTTTAGATAGTGAGAAGTCAGAAGTCAATTTTAGTTCTAAAAAGCATAAAATTCGTATAAAAATTCAATAAGTGTGCATAAAAATTTTCTAAAAAATATATTGGATACTAATTGAATCCTATATAGGATACTATATTGGATTTAGAAAAGAAAAAAGAAAAATTGAATCGCCTGGAATATTTTGAAATCTTATAAAATTATATCTTTGAGTTTTTTAAAAATATTTCATTTTAAAAAGTTTTTTTTACAAGAAATTTGACGCACTTCTATTTTAATCCCCACATAAAAAAATCATAACTCTAAGTAAATAATTCACCTAACAGAATTCACCGTCCTCTTAAGACTTTGAATTACTTTACATCTATTTTTATAATTTTTCTTTTTTACATATTATCTGTTGGCATCATTTTTAATGACATTAAAATAATGATTTAACATTGTCCAAGAGCAAAAGTAGGTCAATCGCTAATCGTGTGCGCTTAGGCGGAGTCAAGAAATATAAAACTTTTGCGAGAAATCGATATTCAACGGCAGCAATGGCTTTAGGCTATGAGAAAGAATCAATTTTGCAAGTATTCCGTAATAAATTTGGGGAAAATTAATCCAGAAAATATAATTTTACATTATCTTAAAATTTAAAATTTTATCTTTTCAATGATATCAATTTTCTTTTTATAGCGATATTTATTTTTTAAAAAATCAGCGCACATTGTTTTGAAATAAAAAAAATTATTAGTAATCCTTTTAGACTTTAAACATCTCTATCGCTATTTTTTTTTAAATTTCTCTTTTATGTCACTACATAATGTTAATAAATGTTTTTTGCTTTTTTTGCGTAGGATTAAATAATGACAAAAAGAAAATATACTTGCATTACTCAAATTCAGCAGCGCCAAGGAAAGCAAAAATTTCGTGAACAAATATATATGATCCTATATGAATATATATGATCCTTAAACCGTTCTTGTATTTCGGTATTTGAAGACAAATTTTTCGGGCTAATATGGCAATTATTTCGGACTTTAGAAGAAAATCAGCTATCGGCGGTGTTTAAAATAGTCTGCTTCAAGTGGTATTTAAATTTTCATTAAAAATTTCAGAAAATAAAAATATTTTGTTATTTTAGAACTTGAAGTAGACAGGATTATAGACGATAAAAGTATTATAATATTTTGTTAAAAAGAATATAGTTTTTTCATGTAACCCTTTCATGCATCATCGGATATATCATTTTCAAAATGCAATGCAGTCTGCTTTACATGGATTGAAATGTGTACATAAATTTGATTATATTGATAGAAATAGGTAATTTTATACGTCTGTAAAATCAGAATATTTAATCCGAAATCAAAATAAGTAACTTGTATCTTCTAAAGTTTAACGAAATTTTAGAAGATACAAGTATAAAATATTATGTAATTTTTAAAAGACAGGCCAAATAATATACAAGTTTAAAATGTAATGGAAAAGGTAAATAAGCTATATAATGAATTAAAGTTAGATAGTTTTAATAAAAGAAACTACTTTTTTTAAAATATAAAGTTTTATTTCAGTTATTTAATTTTAATATTTAATTTTTTGGGGGGCTGAAATATTTTTCTCAATTTAATCTTATCAAATTTAATAAATTTATATAATATGCATCTCAAAATAAATCAACAAAAATGTAACTTAAATGTAACTGATAATTTGTGAAATCTTTAATAACTTGATTAACGATACATTGTTTGCAAGTAGGTTCAAATATTTTTCAAACAAAATGAACTGGTACTATATGTTACACGATAACATGATATAAAAAAAATCTGTAATCGTAAAAATAAACATTCTAAACTGCGAAAAACGCAGGATGCAATAGAAAATGGACTGATTGCCAACCCGCGGAAATCGCGGGATAAGCAGCTGGAGACTTAAATAAACTTTGGTAACTTGTTCATCTCTGATTAAAGTATTTGCAAGGTTCAGTTCTTGTCCACTAAGTAGCCCAATATGCAAATGTAGGTGCCTATTCCATTTGATTACCAATTGTAATTGGCACTTATGTTTACCCACAAGATTACCAATTTGAATTATAAAAGACTGTTTTGAATTGAGCAAGTGGAACATCAATCTTTTCAGTTCTTATGGGAATATACATCCAAGGGATCGCAGTTCATTTCTTATTGGATAAATAAATCCTACTTTTACATGGACAAATAGTAGATAGAACTGTTTTTAAAGGGATTTAAAGTTTTAATCATTCAAAAGTCAGATCGGGAAAATTAAGATGCAGGTGATTTTTCTTTTTTTTTGAAATCCACGCTGAAAATACTTAACTGTAACTTTAACTGAAATGAATTTCAAAAAAGAGAATAATTTCTTAAGCAACAAATGCATTTAAAATAGATTTCAGAATAAGCATTGGTAAATGGTATGCAGTGGAAAAAGACCAAAGAACAGATTCGATTGAATTGATTGATGAGATGCATTTGTAAATATTGAATAGAATAGCCTTATCTGACATGCAAATATTCAATTTCTATTTAAACTTCGTATAATCTGCCATGAACGAGCAGAATCGAGTTATTAACATCTTACAAAATGAATAAAACCGTTATTCATTTTCTGCCATTTTTGACTCGTACATTTTCATAATTTGCGTTCAGTCAGTTCATTGAAAGAAAGATAAAATAAAGAGTATAAAAATGATTCTCTTTGCATATACACACGAAAAAAAAGTTTTGAAATTTTGTGTAAATGGAATCATTAAGTGGAGACATCTCTGAAGGACGAAATCTTTTTTTAATGAATTAGAACTTCAAAGAGCACGTTATTTCTAGATAATAATTGAAGCGAAATAAGTAGCAGATTGAATATTAGAAAAGGGAATTAGAAAAAAAAATGAAGTATTTTGAAGGTAAGATAGATTTAAAATAAAGTCGATGTCTGAAAGAACGTTACTATGTAGAATAAATTGTATTAAAAAGTTAAAATTTTATATTAGGAAATCATTTTGCATAATTTATTTCATAGTTCTGGTATTTTCCGTCATCCATCTAGGAAATAGATTTTTAAAGATTTCATTTTCCACAAGCAACTAAGTTGTTTAAGGGAATATTGACGGAATGCTTGAAAAATATAACAATAAAAGTCCTCTGATTAATATGCAAAGAAAAATACTTGGATCGCAGTGATATCGAACTAAAAAAACTAATTTACTTTTCTAAATGTAATGAGTAACCGTTTACAGTAGATGTAATCTAATTTAATGACAATATGGTTAAAGATTATTTTTGTTCCTTCCTCTGAATTAGGCTTAAAATGTTATTAGCGAAATAATTAAATGTTTAATTCTAGTAATTAAATAAAATAATTAAATGATTAAGTGCTAATAATCAAATGAAATAATTAAATGATTAAGTGCTAATAATCAAATGAAATAATTAGATAATTAAGTACTAATAATTAAATGATAAAATTTTTAAGTGATTCATAAAATAATTGATTAGTTTTATTCACTAAGAATATCCATATTAGTTTAAAAATGTGGGAATGAATGATGCTCTCTAGAAGAGTTATACAGACATAAAATCTTCAAAAGATAGAATTTCAATGAAATATTTGTATGGCGTTATTAAAAGTTGGATTATTTGGATGTTTGCCTTCGAAAATGGGAAGTTCAAAGTTTCTGCTATTTTGAAATTGCCTGTATTATACTTGCCTACTCAGGTCTAATTAGTTTAGATTCTAGATGCAAATTTACCATGATAAATAATGATTGCGTGATGCATTACAAGTAACATGATTTATTAAGAGGTTATATCGTTGTGAAATGACCCCGTACAATCCTTTCGATGTATGCATCGTTGTTTTGAAAAACTCACGCCTAATGTCGACTAGAATTATTTTCCTAGAATAAGGTCTCGGATTACTGGAAAAAAAATGAAATCGAGTAGGCGTCAATTGCAAAAAAAGATGAAATGACACCTTAATGATATAGGAGAGGAATCCGTTAGTCCGAATGATCATAATTTGTCTTTCACATTCTAATTTGGAGAGAAGAAGTCAAAACATGTTTGGCATTCTGAAACTTACATTGTGGGACGAAGTGACAGATTGTTTTTCGATATGCTATACATTTCCAAAATCCGCGTCCTTTCTTTTCTCTCAGATCGAATGGACAAACTCTAATGTAATTGATCCGATTTCAAGATGTGCAACTATCAATTATTTTAGATTTATGCAAAGATCTGATTCGATAAAGAAGAAATTGTGGTTTTCCGCATATTGTTTTGATAACTGATAATAACCTTAAAGAATTTTTCATTGACAATACGTTTAATAAAAATAACTGATAAATCATAATAAATATCCTTAGTAATTTTAAGGCTTATATTAGGATCTTTAGCATTTTAAGCTTATTAATGCTTATATTAGGATCTTTAGCATTTTAAGCTTATTAATGCTTATATTAGGATATTTAGCATTTTAAGCTTATTAATGCTTATATTAAGATCTTTAAGTAATTATAGATAAATTTCAAATGTAAAATATTTCTCTTCAAATTGTGAATTATTGAAATTCCTCTTTTGAAAAGATAATCGAAGTATCGTGCTAACTGAGCAGACTATATTTCAAAATATGTTCAAATAAACGAAACATTGTCGAAATCGTAAAAGGAGTCTTATGAGAAATCATAATGATCTTATCCAAATTTAATAATTTTTTTAAAATTTTTCCTAAGATCATTTATTCTAAAAAAGAAAGATGCGAGATTTTACAATATTTTCTTAGAATTTCTACCAAATTGCTCCACATTGCTAAAATTCAATTTCAAATGTAATTATTTTTCAAATTTAATAATTTTTTAAAGAATTTTCTTAAGAACACCCATTTTAAGGAAAGAAAGATGTGAGGTTATACAGCATTTCATTAAAAGTATGTCAAGTTACTCCATATTGCTGAACCCAGCAAAATAGTACATATTATTTTAAAGTAATCGAAGGAATTGCATTTTGATATGTGTGCACACAGTTGCATATCTGTCTGTACTTGTCTAACGCTTGTTAAAATGGGGGTGAGGAGTTTGATAATTTTTTTTCCATGACGTAGCATAACAAACGCAATTTTTGATGAATATGCAGACCTGCTACGAAATACATTCGAATTTTCTTCTCTCCGTTTTTTTTATGTTTTGATTATTAATATATACGCATTGATAAAACCAAGCTTTATCTACAAAAAAAAAAAAAAAAAAAAAAAAAAAAAAAAAACAGAATCAAAATTTTTAACTTTATAATGGTATAATTTAACTTTATAATGGCATCAATAAATGGCATGAGCTATTGACAATAACGCTAACACTTTAGTTGTTTTCATTTTTTCAACAATATGATAAAAGAGCTCACTTTTTCAATGCCTTTTGTGT
This sequence comes from Argiope bruennichi, assembly GCF_947563725.1. Classification (NCBI taxonomy): domain Eukaryota; kingdom Metazoa; phylum Arthropoda; class Arachnida; order Araneae; family Araneidae; genus Argiope; species Argiope bruennichi. The sequence goes on along the minus strand of NC_079159.1, from coordinate 56,138,698 downwards.
ATGTAACAATGATTGAATCGGACTGAATTTATTAGCATTCTCGCATTTTCTGTTGGCCACAATTATCCCTTTGTCTGGAATCCTAATTGATGGATGATCACTTCTTTTCTTGAAATTTTCAAATATATTAAAGTCGAATTAATAAGGATAAAAATTGATGGTCTGTTAGATTAACAAATATTTAACAAGGTATTTAGAAAAATTTTCCTATGGTCATGGAAATTTGCTCAAATTGAGGGAAAAAAATGTATATTTTGTAGCAAATAAGCTTTCTAAAATTATAAAATTACACTTATCATGCCAAGTGAGATATTAATTGTATGAATACACTCACACACACATACATCTTTTATTATTAGTAAAAATGGGGCGATGAAGATGATGCCAACATTTAATATGCAGGGAATGATTTTAGCAGTTAGAAAATGAATTTCCCAAAAATCATTCCTTTATTAACACTTAATAAGGTAGATGCAAATACGTTCTAAATATTTATTTCTTGTCATCATGAACGGGTAATTTGTGTGATGAATACAATTTTAAATTTGAAAAAAAAAAATGTTTGAAATACTTGGCAACACAACGGAATTGGTTTGAATTTCCCAAGAACAATAAAAAAAGGATTTTAGAAATAAATGTGTTTAAAATTAATTTTGAAAAATTTATTAACATTGAACAAAAATTGAAAGCAAATTTATGGTGTTCTGATGTTAATTTTGTAGTTGTAAGACAGTATAAAATCAAGTCTATTATGATAAAATACTCGGATTGCATTGCACAGAAACGTTTCAATTTGGATTAGTTTTTCAATGAATAATCAAAACTTGTCATTTCACCTTAGTAAGCATCCTCTATTCAAGGCCTTAACTGTTTTTAAATCTCACGTCTAAGCTTTGTGATTTGGAGATGATGAGTAAATCTGACATTCATTGATGATTGTCTCGCATAATATGTACACACATATAGCCATAACTATATCCTTCTTATAATCAGTATTTCACAGAGGAATATTTATGCTGAATGCAGAATAATGGCGCGGAATAATATTCATTGGAGTATTTTTTATTTTAATATATTTGAACGAATGCACGAGGATTTAAAAGTCAGTTTGGCACTAACTGAAAATAGACTTAAATAGCCAAATTCCAAACGCTTATTCTGTAAAATTCCAATCTTCCTTATTGAGGCATTTTTTTTTCCTCAAAGGTACGATATTATGAAGTTCAAATATAAATGAAGATATAGTGAACACCTAGAAAGGAGTTTTTTTTTCTTTGCGTTATTCTCTGTATTCATAAATTCACATTTACTAATAAAGATGTATTTTTTAAAAAAAAATTCCTATTCGCTTTCGGCGACCGTCTATTCATCCAAACATCTATAATAAAATAATTGGAAATTCCAAAGAACCAGCTCCCCAGCCTCAACCAATGAACCAATTTCGCCAATTTTTATTTTATATGTAAGTTAATGATACCTAGGTAACGTCAATGGTCTTCTACATTTTTTACGAAGTCCTAGTCATACCAATTAAATTCAATGAATTCTTTTGAAAATTTTTAATTTATATAAAAGATTATGATCTATAATTAGGTCATCAAGGGTTCTCATGCTTTCTCTTTTACAGAAATACTGCAAAATAAACAGCGGCTCTAGCATCAATATTAATAATTAGAACGATTTCGGCCTATCATTTCGCCACTTTTCAAGCATAAGGAATCAATCAAAATGTTCTATCAATTATCAAACATTCATAAATTGAAATTCTTCTCTTTGGTTTTGGTACTCATCAAAAGTATCTCATCAAAATTTTTGATAAGTCTATATTAATAGCATTAGTGTGATCACCGAAGGTAGGTTGTATTAATAAGAATCATTCCGTCATGTCAATGAAATTTGAATGCACTATATCTAATCACAACAAAAGTACAAGTACATTAATATAGGCAGAAGAAAACGGATATTATTTTTAGTTATATTTGAATATTTATAATAAAGCTTTCTGACAGATAACTGATAATAAGAACAGAAGGAAAAAGCGAGCAACAGAAAAAAAAAATTAAGATGTCCTGTTGGCGACGTAAAGTGGCGAAATCGATCCGTTTTTGGAGGTTCAGAGATCTATCATAGTTTTATTTTGTAATATTTCTTGAAATGGAGAGAAGAGATAGACGACCATTGATGATGTAAGTGGAGGTCATGAGCATTTATATGAACCCAAAATTTTTGAAATCGGAACGATGCTTTTGTGAGAGGGAAATTCTGTGCAGGCAAACAGGAAATAGAACATGACTCTTATTTCCCAATAATTGATGTATAATGAAGCATAGCTTTTTCAATTTCTTTAAAAAAATGGAAGCGGAAGGTGACCAGGTGATCCTTGATGATCTATCTAGAAATCATTAGCATTCATATGAAACAAAAATTGGCGAAATCGGGGCCATTGGTTGCGGCTGTGCGACTGGTTCATTGGATTTCTTTATGCTAAATATTTAAATGGCATAGAATATGTCACTTATCTGGGATGTTATATATTTTTAACCTTTTTCTTTTTTTTCTTTCTTTCTTTCTTTTTTTTTTGATGATGATGAAATCAATTATTCTTTTCATCTTCTTTAAGAGACAGTTAAAACGAGTTTCGCTCTCCCTAAATGCTCAAATGATCTCATTTGATTTCTTATTCTTTCATCCACCTTCTATTTATTCTTTTTCTTTTTGAGTTGCTCGCCCCCCCCCCCCGCCTCGAGGGTTTTTTTTTTTTTTTCAGAAATCGGATCAAAAATATCTGAATGTTTTAAATGTGAACCGCAAAGATTAGAGGAAGCGAGAAGAAAGACTTTTGATATATTTTCGTAGTGAAGAAAACATCGTCAACTAATTAGGTATTGACACCTTTTTTTGTTAGAAAAAGTTGTAGCATATTACAATTTCAAGGTAACAAGGATTCCCATGTTTTTGTGACTTGATCAGAAAAATCAGTTTTCATAGTATGAAAGGTTCTTGGAATAAAAATTTTTTCATACAAGAGAATTTGGAACAAATATAAATATCATACGGAGAATTTCATTTAAGGGGAATGACAAATTACAAAATTAAAATGTGAAATCTTATAAGAAAATGTGGAGAATAGCGTCATGAAATTCACTTTTTTTGCCTGTAAACATCTCCACAATAAATGTAACATATTCCAACCTCTGTGATACTTATAATGCCAGAGTAATTGGTAGTTTTCAACTTTTAACAGCAAAGCTCCTATTTACGCCAGTTTTGTTTAAGTAAGTAGTTCCAGCTCTTTACTTATCGCATAAGAAAAATGCACTTAAATGCTACTATATTTTAATTAGCTTCTACCTTTCTTGCCAGTGAAAGAATTAAAACTCAGTAAAAATTTCTTTTCCTGAAGGGAGAAGAAATGTTAACACTCAAGCCCAGTGACTTGGTATTTAAGTTTTAGGAGTTGCACATGTTTATGTCATTCGAGGCACATAAATTATACTAACTGAAAGATTACCAGAATCCAGTTTTAATTATATTTTAAAAAAATAAATGAAATGCATCATAACAGATTATTTTCAAGCTTTCTGAGCTCTGTTTCTTTAAGAAAGATTCATAATAGATATTGGAATCAATTTTGTGGAAATCTGTCGCCTTTAGTTTTTGTACACTTTCAGAATTTTGTTCACAAGAAGTTTTCTACCTTATTCGGTTGTGTAAGCTTAAATCCTGTCCTTGTTCAATCTATAAATCCAGGTTAAAGGATGAGGATAAAAATGAATTGCGACATTTTACCAACTCCATTTATTCTCGCTGCTAATTTCCATCCTAAACACCACAAAAAAAAGTAACAGAAATGTTATTTGGGGACACTTTAGCGTAATTGATCACTAACCTTGTTTCTAAATCTTTGTGCGGTTTTTTTTATAATATTTGACTAGATAAAATTTACATTTTTTTTCAAAAAAAATTATAAAATTTTTTTATATTGTAGCCATTTAGGATTTTAAACTTTGTATTCCATATATTTACGAGTTTGCTTTGAGTGATTCTCACGTCGTATGTATTAATCATTAAGATAAATAATGTGATTTCAGTTTTTATCTTTCACGTGAAGCTTGTACCTGGAATCATAAAACCTGATCTTCATTCTATCGCATTTTTTTCATACCGCCGTTTCCTCTAGTTCAACATAACAGAAATTCTTGTTTAAACTTAATTATATTAAAGTTTCCTCCTTTAAACTGCACCAAAAATATTACGCTAGCAAAATCTGCACAATTTTAATTCATAATATCCTACAAAGATTAATCTCCTAATATAGGGGACATTCACTTCAATTACCCAAGAAATAGGTTAAAGATAAGCATATACAAGGTGGCCATAAAATAACTTTCCCTCTTTGAATGCATCTGTATCTAAAATAGAACAAAAAGAAACCAAATTAGCAGACTGTCTGAGATGTAGGGAAATCAATTCTGAAAAGCCCTTTTTTTGGGGAAAAAAATAGCAAGAAAAAAATATTAACAAAATCAACGACAGAAGTTAACATGTTTTCGGAGCTGTAAAGCTAAAAAAATTTAAATAATTGCGACAAGCGCAAAATTTTGTTTATTTCCGAAGGATAAAAATAAAAATAATAATAATAATAATATGCGCGCACAGAAATGAATAGCATGGAGTATATGAAACTGAAAGCAAATATTATTTTATTAATTAACAGTAAGTTTGTATTTTCAATACATAATTTTTAAGATAAAAATATATTTTTTATGTATAAGATACTAACTTGTCAGCGAATTTTTTTTTTTTTTTTTGCAAAATTTATATTTTTAAGCTTTCCATAGCCTGTATATAAAATTTGATTTCTTTCATTCGTTAGTTTAGCTGCATATTCCCAACATAGAAAGTTATTTTATAGTACCTACGCTTTCAGTTGGAATAATTCTTTAAATGATCTAAAAATTATGTTGTACGCTATTGTTGTTTGAATTATAATAATGATGATGATGTCGTGTTCGTGTTACCGCGGAAAGGGGTTGCAGCAGCTTCTGAGGGTAAAGATCCCTGAGCACCCGAGGGCAGAAGTCTGACTTCTAGCTCATGAAACACATTCGCTTGCACTACCCCTTTTTACGGGGGCGGCATATTCACACACCTTACAGATAGAACACAGATGAAGAACAACCATGCCCGAACCGGGATTCGAATCCGGTACGCTCAGATCATGGGGAAAACATGCTACCCCTATGCGGCTTGAATTATAATGATTCAATATATATAATATTGGAAAGTCTTTCATACTAACATTTTAGATTTAAAAAAGTTTCCATTCTTCCTCGGCTAAAATCGACCGAGTTATGAAATTTTGAATTTCCTTATTTTAAGTCAGTTGGTGAAAGCCTCAAAGGCCCGCTGTAAATTGACAAGCAGAAAATCGAGGAGACTCATTATAAATTGTCTTCCACAAGGAAGCCATTGAAACGAATGCCTTGAAATTATCTGAATCGAACAAGTCTTGCACTTAACAGATCTAAAAATATCTTCCAAATGCATACAAATATAAATTAATGAACATCTATAATTAATGAACATAAAAACGATGTCTTTTTTCTATCGGATCCGTATTTAAGATTTTACTTTCTCTTCCGTTGATGCTGATATTGGAAGTATGAATTTTTTTTCTTGTTGGAATCCAAATATTTCACTGTATATATATTCAATTATTCTAGTAGTTGCATCTAGAAGCCTTTTACTTTTAAATTTTATGATATGATAAAACAATGAATTGTTTTCTTACCTAAGTACTTCCTAATGAAGGATTGGCATTTTTCTGTTATCTCTTTCTTTTACGCCGGCAGATGACAAATGCCGACATCATCGATGCAGAACCTTGATCTTAAGATCTTCATTGAGTGTCCTCTTAATTGTGTTTCTTGAGACTTTCAGATGAAGGTCAATCTTTTTTTGGATACATTGATGATATCTTTCAATACTTGGATTCCATAGGTTAAGCACGACTGGTACCATGTAGATATTTTCTTTTAATAACACTGTAAGATTCTAATATCGCATAGTAAACATTTTAAGCACATTGAAAGTAAACAATGAATATTTAAAAATCACTATGAAAGATGACATTTCAAAAATTAAATGGTAAATAGATTAAGAAGAAATATTGTCTAACATATTTGACGAGTTTACTGCATCAACGCGAGGTTACTAGAGTTCAAACAAGACAACGATTTTTGCATAAAAGGAAATGAAAGGAACTAACTATGAATGAAATGCATAATTTCGACTCCTCTCCCTCTATGAATAAGAACAAAATGTATCTGAATCATGAGCATGTAAAACTATACTGTTTTACATAAAAAAAATAGTATTGTACTTAATCAAAGCTAGGTACAGAACTGTTTAAGTTCAATTATAAAAAAAGACTGGATCTTGTCAATTTGAAAGAGAGGTTAAAATATTTACAAAGCAGAGTGGAAGAACTAGTAAGATAAATAACCTCACTTAAGAAAATTTATCACCTTCTAGATAAAGGATACATTTGATTTTTTTTTCGTAACAAAAGTATATATAATTAATCATTATAGTTTGAGAGAAACAGCAAATGAACTGTGAAAAATTGCCTGTTTTTCATGCTTTCATTTTTCGTAGTCTTTTGTGTTGTAAGGATGTTTACGGATCTGCAAAGCAAACAAGTTTTCCTTTCCACCGACGATACCAAGGAATGAAATCACTATTTGCTAACATTCTGAGGCGACCGAGTCTTACGATATGCCACGAACCTTTTTTTTTATTTTTTATTGAGGGAAAATATATATCAATGAATAAGATATAGAACGCTGCAATAAGAATTTGATAACAAAAGCGATACTGTAATCCAGTTTGAATGCAGACGGAAGCAGAAGTGAAAGAAAAAACGACAACTCGAGGAAATCGGGCAGAATTCTGGAGCGTGTTTTCAAGCAGATGATTGCTATTACATCTCCATACTCCGAGATAGTAACAAGTAGGTATGTTTGATTTGATTTTTTTTGTATATGCAGATCTTTAAAAAAATTCTGGCTTTATTTGAAGTGAGTTTTTTTCCAAGAATATTTGCTTATGTTTTTCTTTATTTATGACAGAATAGTCTTCATTTAAAAGATGTTTTGGGATAGTAATAAAATTCATAATATTAAAGGATAAACTGTCTTAAATAAGAATGATATTTTTTAAAAATATTTGTCGATAATTTGTGAACATAACTATCGAACATTGTAAAATATTGAAATCGTTTCTTGAAATATTTCATGTAATTTAACATTAGTTGTTAATAAATAAAATTGAGATCTAATTTTTTTAAAGCTATGTTTATAAATTATAACTGTTTATGAGCATTGTGATTCCAACTTATTTCTATATTAATACTCAGCCGTATCATTACTATTACACAAGAAGTATATCTTGTGTTATAGTATGAAACATTACTATTACACAAGAAGTATATTTATAATTAATAAACTTCGCTTAAATCTTGCTTTTTTTGCGTAATGTTCCAAAGCTTTTTCTGTATTTCGAATCGGATCATGATTTTGAATGAATGAATATTTCAAATTCATTCATTTCAATTTTGATAATGGTTTCGTTTATTGTTGTGATAACATAATGAATATTTCTTAAATATTTCTTAAATATTTTTTTTGGAATTGATAATTTTAGTATTTACATATTTTTTCTTAATGCTTTGGAAATTAACACATCTATTATCAATTATCACAAAATTATTGATATCTTGTCTTTGTATAATTTTGATATAACTGGGACATGGAATAAAAAAATTTCATCGTTTTTTTTTTTTTTATAAAATTGTATAGTGAACTTTAGACGTTGTATCTGTCATGCATAAAGTTACAGAATTTGCAAAATTGTTCGACATTAAAAATTTAACAAGAAAAATAAAATCTGTCTAAAAATTAGTGTTAAATAGATTGATTGTCCTAAAATTCATTCATTTATTTTTAAGAATGTATTTTGTTTTAGAAGTAGAATTATCATTAATTTTATCATAAAGCATAACTATTTTATAAGCGAATTATTGTAGAAAATATTATTACGCAAGAATTGACTTTATCTTGTCAACTAATGCTAAATAGATATTAAATAATCATTTCCCCATTCAATTTTTCAAGTAATATATGTATCTTCAGAGTATTGTAGATAAAATGTTATGAATTACATGAGAAGCCGAATAACTTGAGATGAATTTTTATGAATATTTTCAGTCATTCAACCGTTTAATCAGCAATAATTTTCAATGAGACTCTCCTAAAGGGATGACATCCATTGCCATTTTCCTTTAAGGTCAATAACCACCGCCTTGAATAAAATATTCGTCTCCCTTCCCTATTATGTTTTTGTCGCAATTTATTATTTCTCCGTTTCTTGCTTCTTGCCGCAAAGCGTTCGAACTCGGAATGAAAGCTGAAATGATGATATATTACTTTCTTGATATTCAAAGCTACTCTATATCTAATCAGAAGTATTACAACAATCGTTCTTTGTTTTATATCTCTGGAGACTGTATATTTAATTAGCACTTCAACTGTTTAGTTGTCTCTACTCTTTAAACAGATGAGAATTTTGGTTCGGAATTTAATTGTCGAATTGGTTCAATTAAAAAAAAATGCTTTAGATTCCATGTCATTTTTGAAAGAATTATTAACATCTGAAATATGACATAATTTTAATTTGTAAATTGTCAACACAAAATAAAGTTATTATGCTTATAAGGCATTTGTTGAAGTAATTAAATTTACGATGCATGTTGCATCCAATGGAATCAACTCATGTTTACATGATGCAGGTGAGATGGTTTGAGCCAATGCAAATTTGGAATTTTAATTCGCAACAGGAAAGAAAGACTGAATGCCACATCATAGGATTAGACAACATGCAGTGAGATAATGCACGTTTGTCTTATGACGCGGAGGTTATTTGAATGAACTCCATTTATCAGTTTTTATCCTTTAACATTTCGTATACACATTACATTTATCATTTTATTTTTTAAATAAATGGGTTGAAAGCAAGTAAAACAACGAGACTATAAATAAGTTAGTAAAGTTGTTTATTGCCAGGGCGAATCCTCTTAATAGCAATATTAAGATCTGTGAATATGCAGTAATTAATTTTTATCGTTGTTGGCATCAGTTTTTTAATTTTGAAAGAACTACCCCAATTAATTATTCTAAAGTTTTTTTTCAGAATAATAACTGCAACATTGAGTAGAAAACCATATGAAAATAGGATTAATGAGAGGCTAAATTTTATATAGATATTTTAGATTCCTTTTCAGAAGTGTATCTATTGCATTAGTTCTTCGACAAAGTTTCTGCAAACCTCGTTCGATCATGATCCCTAGAATTAAAAGTCTTTACTTAGCTATTGTACGAAGATAATACTTTGTCTGTACAATTTGTGAACACTATAATTAAAATAATTTTTATTGACTTTGAATTGGTGAAGCATATATCGAAAGAAGGATGAAAATTTCGACCAAGTTCGTTGATGGGTCATCTAATTCAAAGCGGATAAAATGGCGCGGGATTGAAATTTTCATTTTCCTATTACCCTTTAATTATTGGAGATATGAAAATCATTCAAATTAGCCGAAACATTTCCCCATAATAATGAACTATATAAAAAGTTTATTTAATAGTTGTCACTCCTTCGAAATTACTAGACGATCTTAGTCGTGGATGAAAACATCTCAATATAAGCTTAAATTTTATTTCTCATAATTCATCAAGGACATTGTGACCTTATAATAGAGACTTGGTTTCGAGACCGAGAATTAAGGGTTTGAGACCGGATTTTTTAAAAGACTCGTCCTGTATACAACATGCATGAGAAGGAATTTATATTCGCCTTCTAGTTTACAGACAGGAAATTCTTTTTCTTTAATACAATAATGACAATTCTAACTATCAAATGATTACAATTTAAGAGCAAAAAATATTTAACCTTATTAAAAAAACTTCTCATTTTTTATATCTGCTAAAATCTTTATTTTCATTATGTAATAGAGTAGAAATTTTTTCTTCGGAGTGGGAAGGAAGTAGACATTTTCAAAAACAAAGCAGATTATATGGTTTTCCTTCGCCTATCACTTTCTCCAGGATCTAAACAGAGACCTTCAGGTTAAAGGTATCTGATATTATTAAATCGTGCTGACACAGGGGCTCTTCATCATAGGCTCTATCTGGACATTTATCGAGTCTTCATCATCTCCCGGAATGACCAAATAATCTTCGTGAGAGCTCCCGAATATCCGCTTATCTCCCCGTATCCAATAGTGGGTGCTGGAAAAAATCGTAATCCCTTCCAGAAAAAAATATAATAATGCATCACTATTCGCTGCCCACCTTCATAATGCGACGCAGGGTCACGTGATAGCGAGGCATCCAATGGAAACCTGTAAACAGATTCTATGAGAGCGCTGCAAATTTTCGATCGCGCCCGTCTTTCCTAATTCTTTACAGCTTTCACCAGCCCCGAGTATGTTCATTTGACCGATTTGACGTCATGACAGACTCCCCCGCAACCGTTATCAAACGCGTAGGAGTTCAGGTAATTTTATTCATAGTCTCAAAACTCCCTTTTATCATATTAATTATATATAGTAGGTGACTTTGATAAACGCTACTGCTGCATTTAGATTAGATGCGATCTTGTTTTCATTTGCGGTAAATGAGCCTTAATGCGGCTATCTAGTTTTTTGTGTTTTCGCAGATAAAATATTAATAAATATTGGTCATTGCTGGACCGAATAACACCGTAGAAAAATAATTGTCTGGGGCATTCATTCAGCTGCATGTTATATTCATTCGATTTCATTCGAATGATAATTAAATTTGAAATTAAGCAAAACTAATTTATTTATTTATTATTAAAATATGATTGAAATAGTGATAAATGTTCTTTGTTTAAATTGCGGTTAGAAATATGTATTAATATTAAATAATTATAATATGAGAAAACGAAATAACATTGGGCTATTTCTATACTGTTTTATTCCATATTCCTTCCAGACCTTTGCTAAAATTAGAATATTGAAAAAATTATTTTTCATATAACATGTGATTGAATTATGGATCCTTTGTCGAGATTTCAAAATTGCGTGAACTGCCCCGCTATCAGTTTTGATTAAACTAGAAAAACATGTTTTCATTATGAAATTAGGAGCTCAATTACGTTATCCAAAATAAAACAGACTTGTTAGAGCCTATAAACAATGTGCAAAATAGTTTTTATTATTTTAAAAATAACAAATATATCTCGAAAATCAATGTAAAAAGAATAATATGAAATCTCATAAATAAAGATTATTTGTTGTGAATTTAAAATGATTTTTACACTATAATAGCATCTGTAATTAGCAGAGTGTTTAAGTTTATAATAAAGAGTTTGGATGAAAAAACAAAGGTAAGATCGAATGAAAAGTGTACAACATTAACGATTTCCTTCTTATGCTTAGTCAACACTTTACTCGAAGGGTCTTCGTCAGATGAACCAAAATGACCTCTTTAACTAGTCTGATCCTATTAGGAGCCAGACTTTGATTGCGCAATAAAATGTTTTTATGTAATAATATATTACACATCGTCCTTTGTTGAACTCTTTTCCTATTTCTGTCTCTCAGTAATAACTTGATATTTCGTAACAGCGTAATTACGTCTTTTAATACTTAAAACGGTGTATCCGTCTTTATGATATAAATGTAGAACACGCATGGTTTATGTCGCTTAATTGTAGAACTAAAACAAGCTTATTAAACTGAAGGAGGAAGCTCCAAAACCAGATCTGTAACTGTAACAAAATATTTTAGCCATGAGTTGCTGTCACATGAAATGAGTATTTTCCAATAAAATGGGCAGATTTCTTTCTTTTTAGCTACCATCTAATATTTTTTGTAAAATGCGTATTTTTTTATTCATTGGGGAGGGTACTGATATGTATTAAATGTCTTTGCGCAACCTGTTAATTGATATTGCGATCATTGGACGAAGAAAAATTTGCTCTGAGAGAAAAACGTTAACTGATACAAAGCGTAATACAATGAAAGCATTTTTAGTTTTAAAAACAACGAGTGATTAAGTAGCTTAGAGAGCTATCACAATGAAGTTTACCTAATTTCTTTTTCTCGTTCTTCTCGTATTTTTTTAGACGAAACGTTCTAAGGATAAAATGGCTATATAACTTTGACGAATGCTTATATAATATTACTCTGCAAATTTCTGTATTATGTACTGATAGGCGCATTTTTAAAATGTCTAAAAACATTTCTTAATTTCTTTTTTAAATGTTACTATCCAATACTGAAACGTATAATAATATGTATCAACAGATTTTAAATATAGAGTAAATTTAAATTTGTCGGAAATAATTAAATTTAATTCCTTTTTTCAAAGGTATAAAGTTAATAAATCTGTGAATCGTTCCTGTGATTATTACATTTTGAGACAAATAAGTGCTTTCTTTTTTAAATTAAATTAATTTTGTTTCATCAATTCATTAAATAAATATTTTCATTGCCAAAATTATTTTTATAAATATATAACATTGCGTGATAAAAAACTTCTTGGTTGTATGGGGAAAAAATTAAATATTGATTTCAGTGACATTTATCAAAATATTAATTTATATAACTGTATCACAATAATATTAAAATGATATTAAGATATTATACATTCTTTTAGTTTCTAATATATTTATTCATAAATTAGATTAATTATTAAAATTTAAATTTAGCTTTTGAATGATTTTTGGGGATGAATTTTGCATCTAGAAATGAAAAAAGACTTTTTAAATATTTCTATTTATTTATGTAATCTATGTTTTATCCCAACAATATTCGGTTTTCTTCACGGTGTCTATTTAAAGTCTTAAAATGCTGTTGCAAATATTTATAGAGTATGCAATTTAACTCTATAAATATTTGCAACCACATTTAACTATTAATGAATGTGCAACAAAAGTATATTAATAGAATTTTTATGTGATAGCAAGCGAGAATAAAAAGTGTAACTCTGGTTTTTTACAAAATATAATTAAATGAAGTAGTTACTTTTTCTTCTCATCTAGGGCTTCTTTGATATTAATTCATTTATTTAGTGTTGGACTTTGTTTATTGCAATCATTTCTTTACGTGCTTTCAATCCGGCTTAAGTATATAAAATGGGATGGGGATTTTAGAATCTTTGATCAATTACAGAAATAGCACAGGGGACTATTGGGAACCATGTTTTATGGATCTTTATTGATATGAATCAAATTTTTTTATGGTATTTAAATTTCAAACTAATTTTAAGTCGATTCTGAAGATTCAATAATTATAATAACTGTAATATCTGAGTTATATAGTTTTTTATTTTATAATTTTAATAATAATTTCCTAAACTAAACATAATTTCTTAAATTATTAATTCTGCCATCGATAGATACCAAATTTTTAATGATGACATCGAAATACACTCTTCGCCGAATAGTTCGTCACTATAATTACTCAATGTACTAAATTTTTACGATTGATCTCAATTCTTTCTCTTGCAATATAAAATAATTGACCCAAAAGTATAAAATTTGCTCTCTTTTGAAAACAGGACATTGTTTCAATATGATATGGGTTTATTTATCCCTTGCTACCTTTGTCGACTTTGTAATCCTACTGGGAATATTATTTGTTTTCAATTTCAATGAGATCTCTTATGCATTAGTTATTATTCATAATTCGTACAACAAAGTGTATTGTAAAATTTAAACTCAAATAGGAGTTTAAGTATCATTATTTTAGTAGCTTTGCTTCCATTTTACCATTATAAATATCCCTACGATGCCGAAAAAAAAATTTCCACTTAATCTAATTTCTAATTTTGGTTTCTTAATCATCATACAAAATATACAATTTAATAAATTAACCCTTATGTTCATTTTGTATAGTATACCATACATACAACTTTATAAAAATATACTAATTTTTATATAATTAATAATAATAAAAAATAAATAATAAATTTTTTTGCTTTTCTTCAAAAAAGCAATCTTGCTACGATAAGGGTTAAGACAGCACAATTTCTATGAACATATCCAACAATAGGTTAGTTGTATCGGAATATACTATTTATCAAAAATAAAAGAATAGAAAATAGTGTAAAATCTGTATTTAACGATGCCACCTCTAACGGAAGAATATTTCCCGTGAGTTCCTTATATTTTGAATCTGCCTAAAGTGATAACCACTTTCTTGATGCATCTGTATTTAATGATAATTTTGCTATTCACACAACTGGTATAGTCCGATTTTTTTTTCTTTGAAAACAATATCCCATATAATTGAGAATGTCAGATAATAACAAATAGAAATGGCGGAAAAGTAGTTAAAAACTGAAGGGTGTACAGATTTTGTTGTGTCTGTCACCGAGCCCCTGCCGAATTTATTATTTAAAATTACCTATAAAGACGGCCATTTACTCCCTGAAGTTCATTTCGATGTGTTAAAGTTTCGAATCTATTTTGTAAAATATTTGTATTTGAATAAAAACTACAAATTATTTCAGAAATTGTTCAAGGACTAAAGCAAATTGATGCTGCTAAAAAAGTATGGGGTTTTTTAGTCCATAATAGTTTATTAGTGGTAGTTGAAGGGCAAAAGGAAAAAAAAATATTGAAGTTATTTAAGAAATAAAGTGAACAGCAGTTGAAAATGATTTGTATATGCTATAAACGACATTGTTGACTAATGATTCCACTGCAGAGAGTGCAGAATTTGGCTGTTAGCAAACCAATTTATTTTTGAAAAATTATGAAAATCACATATTTGCTAAGACCATTAATGATGATTTAATTCTTTACAACGATCTTCATCTGCATACTTTTATCGTTGATAAAAACCTTAGCTAAATTTTAAAACTTTAAAAAAAAATTCTTTGATAAAATCTTAAATAATTTTAAGTTTATAATAAGCAAATTTTATATCAGTGAATACTTATTAGATTAATGCATGAATATGATAAAATTAATCGGCATATTAACAAATATATAAACATTGCATGCGCAAATATTCAAATTGTTTGCAACAGTTATTTATCTACAACATTTTCTAGGTCCTTACAATGTCCTTATAAATAGGTTTTATTGTATAATAATTAGCGTATTTGATATATTTTTACGTACTTAATATATGAGTGGGCTTTGTTTATAGACTATACAAAAACTCATTTCTTAGCTTTTAGTAATAGATGAAAAACACGTAATTTAAATATTATCGGAAAGAATATAAAAAATTTGGATTTCATTTTAACAACGAAGATATTGCTGCAAATTATACGTAAATTTTTGTTTAATTTAAAAAAATAGAGTAATTTATAGCACTATAAATAATTAACATTAAAAACATATATAAATATATATATTTAATTTTAGGATTCTGTGGAAACAAAATTTCGAAAATTATGTTAAAAAATGCCGAAATTTCTTATAATTTTAAATTTTAGTGTAAAATTCTAATTAAAATTTCAAGGTGCACATTTGCTCCATCCAAAGAACGTCTGCACCAAATTTGACAGCATTTGGTTTAACGGTCTGCCGTGGAGAGAGCAAACATATAGTACATGTTCGTTTCGTTTTTATTATTAAATAGCCACCTGAGATGACCAACAACTGATTCGCTGGAAACATTGATTATACATGATTTCAGATAAATCGTTCAGATATAACTTCACCCCCATGATTCCGCCAAATTGTCTGCTATTAACATCATTTTAATGGTGTTAAGTTTGCTTGTTTTTTTACTGTGCATATGAACATTTCTAATAAAAGCATAGCATCATAGCGATCCTAAAAATGTAAATATCTCATTTATCTAAAATTTGTAATTTTCTTTTTTTTACACCTTTTCTAAATTTCACATATTAAACAGAAGCCTTCTTTGTTAGTTTTCAATAATAGAAGGAAATTATGCGATAAAATATTTGATGAAACAATGAAAACGGTTTGAATTTTAGGAGAATAGTGTAATCTATTGTTGGAAATTAGGAAACAGTTTTATAAAACATTAAAAAAACTGAAAAAATTAAAATTATGAAAAAGATATTTAAATTTTGAATTAGGGTAAATTTCACTTTTTTAGCAATAATATCTTCCGAAGCTATCCAGAAAACGCCAAAATATTGCTTAATGTTTAATTAACTAAAATTCTAATTAAAATTTCAAAAAAAAAATCCGCCTCGAGATGCACATTTATACCTTCCAAAGTATATATCTACCAAATTTCGTAGCTCAAAACCAAATAGTGTGGTCTGTAGAGTGCCAACAAAGAGACATAGGCAGACAATTGGACGCACACATACACACACTTTATTATTAGTAGAGATAGAAATTAAAGTGTGAGCCTTTTCTTATCACTCATAAAGTCCTTTTCCCCCTAGGAATTCTCATGAAAGTCAGTTGATTTCAATCATTGTCGTTTTAATGTCTGGTGAAATTGAAATAAGGTACTTTATTATTAAATTCTCTTGTAAGTTTTACTGCAATTTAAAAGAGAATTCTCAAATTCTTTCAAGTAAAATTTCAGATCATGTCAAATCATCTTTACGAGATGAATATCTTGTTATCGCCTCACTTTTGCCGTTTTAATAAAATTATAAACCTTAAATGAAACAGTTATACTCAATTAATTGTAATGATTGAAATGGATTTACTATTTTTGTAATGAAAAATAATCATTTTCGAACTTATTGCACTGCTCTATGCTTATGGTCTATTTTTAAGTAGGTAAATAAAATATTCTTGCTAGATAAAAGAAAAAAGTAAAAGTCACTCTATTCTGAACTATAATTACTGTAAGATTATTCACACAATTACAATGTAAAAGTAAAATATATTATTTTATTGATCAATATATCCAGAAATATATTAAATTCCAAACATTTTTGTGGAGTGTACTTTTTCTGAATTTTCTGAAATTTAAAACTGTTTTATAAAGGTACGTTAGTTTTTATTCAAAATCAAGATTAGATTACGGGAAAGTTTTCAAGCTTTGTTTCAAATTAGATTCCAACTATAAAGCACTTTATAATAAATTTTTTAAATATCTTATAATTTTTGGTATTTGCTGTACTTCTAAATCATCAAACATATACATTTTTTTTAAATTTCAAAAAGTTCTTTAGTCAAAATTCTTTTAATTAATTCTTTAATAGTTTGAAATTCAGTCAAAATGTAAAGTATATATGCGGTGATATTGTATAATATATTGTATCACACCCACTGCTTTTTTATTTCTATATCTAAAATAGAAATCGAGATTTATTCCTTTATAATAATGTCCATATTGAATTTGCAATATATAATATTTATACAGCGATGGCCAAAATTATGGACACTTTTGAAACTCTTTGTTTTCTAACTTTCTATGCTTATTTACAATGTTACGTTTCACAAAATGCAAAGTGTTACATATCATTTTAAAGAGAATATAATGCTGATTTCAATACAAAAAGCAAAATTCAAATATTTGTAATATAAAAAAGTTATTCTTACTTTAATCTGAAAAACAAATACAGTGATGAAGTGGATTTTAATTTCTAACTTTCCTGACCAATCACTGTTCTTGTTCTGGAAACCAATCAAATGTTAATAACTGCCAGCAGAAACTGACATCTTATTTAAAATTATAACAAGTCATTATTACGCTTTTTTCTGTAGAAGGAAGACTGTTTTTTTATGTAATCAAATTACAAGCAAGAAATTTTGTTACATTTTTTAATATTTAGTAGGAATTTTTGTAAATATTTCTAATATTTAGTCAAGAAACGATGCAATCAAATAAAAGAATAAACTAGACACCTAGAAAGAGAACTAAGATTATTATGTTACAAGAATGTGGTATCTCCTGTGCTGAAATTGCAAGAGAGGTGGGTGGTTCAATGACTACACATGGAGTCAGAAAATTTTGTTTATGATATCATAAGACAAATTCAATAAAAAAAACGAAACAGAAAAAGGCCGAAAAGGATGCACCACATATGTTGATGACAGAAGAATAAAAAGACTGTCACCAAGATAGAAGAATGACATCAGCGGCCATCAGAAATCGATTGAATGATGCTGGCGTTTCTGTCAGTTTCATAACAATCAGGAGAAGTTCATTAAATGTTGGACTATGAGGTATAATTCCTCTAAAGAAGTCTTATCTCCATTTGTAGAAACTCATAAAAAGATTACAGTGGGCAAAGGAATACATTAATTCATTAATTGAACAGATGTTCAATGGACACAAGTTATATGGAGTGATGAAACAAAGATATTGTTATTCGATGGTGACTGGCAAAAATATGTAAAACATAGAATAGGCAAATAACTATATCCTGACTGCCTTCAGGAACTATTAAGTTTTCATTTAATGTTATGATTTGGTCATGCATGTCTGCAAACGGTATTAGTCGCCTTCATGTTATCGATAGAATACTAAATGCAAGAAAAAACACTAGTTTGAAACCAAACCTTATACCCTTCCATCTGCGATCTCTTTCCCAACAACACATCATTTATTTTTCATCAGGATTCGTCTCCTTACCAGGCAGCAAAGAGTGGTTTAGTATAAATAGCATTGAGTTATATAACTCAATCATGGCCAAGGAACACTCATGACCTCAATCCTATTGAGAATTTATGACACCGTTTGAAAACTCTTGTACGAATGAGGCGTTTATCAAATAAAAGTGAACTAATTGAGGCTATAATTGTTACCTGGCATCACGTAACAACGAAAGAAGAGCGTATAACTTTCGGCAACCCAATGAAACATCGATGTGAAGCTGTAATAAAAAAATAAAGGCTATCCTATTATATACTGATAACTCACTGCAGTCATCAGCATCCAATATATCTCGATAATTATTGCTTCTTAATTTTTTTGTATTGCAAATATTTGAATTTTGCTTTTTGTATTGAAATCAACATTAAATTCTCTTTAAAATGATATGTAAGAGTTTCAATTTTGTAAAACATTATTTTCTATAAGTATACAAAGAAAACATAAACATTTTCAAAAGTGTCCATAATTTTGGCCACCACTGTATATATAGGAATTTTTTTATAAACAGTATATTATTAGCACGAAAGCCAATTTATAAGCTTTAAATAATTGAGTAATGTAATTTTTTATAATACATACCAAAAGTTCCATTTTTCCCGACAAAGAGTTTTTCTATTTCTTAAATTATTTAAAAAAGAATTCGACATAAAATGAAAAGAGATTGCCATTTTTAAAAATGAAGTTTTATAATTTTTCTAAAAAATGATATTAATATAATTCTAATGATATTATAATATAGAATATTGTAATTATTTAAATTATTGTAATTAAATATTGATTAAATATATAAAATATTTTTAATAGAATATAATTAATGTTTAAATTCGCTAAGACTGATTTGTTTTTTTTTCCCCTGAATTCTCATTTCAATTACGCCAAACGATACAATTTATTTTCAAAAGAATTGAAATTAAAAATATTCTAATTGAAGCGAAGTGTAAATGCATTTATTTAAGAATAGGCTAAAATGGGTGAAAAGGTGAAAAGTTTGAAGAATAAAACTAGAACTTGTGTTCATTGAAAAGAAAGAGAGGGGAAAAAAGAGTAAGTTTTGATTTTTTTTAATGTTTATTTTTAACAAAATCTTTCCAACGTTAAATTTCGATGCAATTATTTTTTATTATTTTAGCTGATAATCATGAATAATTCTTTTTGATTTTCACTAAATTTCAGTTTTCTTCTACCAAACGAATTATAACGTTGATTATTCAACAATATTTTCGACATTTTTATTATATTCTTCTATATTTCTCATTTCTTATGAAGTTGATTATTATGAATCATTCAAGCAGAAAGCAATAATATGCAATTTATGCACACATTAAAAATACAAACATTTGCTTTCTTATATATTTGATTAAATAAGAATATATTTAAATATTTAATGATTTTTTTTATTAGAAACATATTGTGTAGAATTAAATCGAGTATAAAGTATGCATCAGTAGCTAGTTTCATCATTTTAAACAAATGATGTAATAGAAAAAGATTTGAAAAACGTACATTATTTATTTCTTTTTCGAATAAGATTCCAAAAAATTTTAGAAATATGTTTTAATTTTTTGTTGGAAAAAGGTTTTATGAAATGCATGCAGTTAATGTTTACTTTAGGACTTTGTTGGAATATTTTTTAAAATATTGCGGTACATTAAATGAAGATACTAATACTTTTGGGCCTGTTGCTTTTGACGATTTTCTGTCCGCCATTTCATTTATTTATGTTTTCTTAAATTATTTTGGAAATCCATATTCGTTTGGAAAAAAAAATTTAAATATTGTTTCGCAATGTTCTATTTATTGCTAATACATAAAATAAATGCTGTATTAATTATCGACTTCATTTTAAATGTTGCTAACTGTAATATAAGATTTGTTCTCGGCGATAAGATAATTAGCCATTGCAGTCGCAGCTCCGTTTGCATTTATATGTTTTTTATGTATAAAAGAAAAATCAAAACAGATGCACAATCTTCGAGTTCTTACCTTCTTTATCTTAAATGATTCTAGAAACTTCAAGCCTAATTAATGAGACTTAATCAATTATTGCTTTATAGTTTTCGAAAAAACGAAATTTTTAGTCCCGTAATTTGGTGCAACCAAATGTTTTTCAACTGTTGCACAGGCAACATATAATTTTATTGGCTATGGGAAAAGACTGGAGTTTTTAAGTTGACATTGTAATCTTAAAGGATTTTTCCATTTATTAATCGTTATTACAAAGACAAAACGTACTAGCAATCTAAGGACTTGAAATGAAATATCATATTGCTTGGGATAAGAAAAGTACGGAGAATGTGAACCTTGTCTCTTTTACTATTATTTGTAATGGTTTTCCGAATGTGTTTCAATGGAAGCTCCAAAACCCTGGTGCCATCTTAAACAGCATCTCCAGGAAATATTTATAAGAAAATGACAAAATCTTTGGTATAGTGAAAACACTGACCGTTCTCTTTATAAAATCCTCAAAATTGTAAAATTTCAGCCACTCTCCTGGACTCGCGAAGAAATCCTCTTTGTCACAGGATGCGATGCATTCCCTTCTTTTCTTCACTATTTCCATTTATTAGATGATGACTATCGCTCTTGTGGGGAATTCGGCGATCTCATTCACTTTGCGACATCCTACCCTTTTTTCGCTTTCATGGCACCTCCAAAAATCTTCATTTTCGCTAGAATGTCTTTGGTACAAAAGACTCCTTAATAATTCATCTTCCAAAAAAGAATCATGAACATATAATTAGATTCCTAATTGATCATGGAGAATTGTTCCAATTAGATTAGCCCTATCAATTTTTAGGGTATCATTTAATACACCTCGCATTCTATTCATAATATATCCCTAATAAGCCCCCTTAAGTAACTAATTTTTATAATTCCTCTATATTTTCTGTATGTTATCATGTTCATTCATCCAGTTTTATTGTACACCAGATATTTTTCATTCTAGTTTCTATCATTTCTTGCTATATTATACGTATTCGTATTTTGTCATTTGTTTGCTTCTTTCAGACGGATTGCTGCGTAATTTTTAAAAAAATATCCATCTACATCTATACCAAATCAGAAAAAGGGTCCCATGAGCTCTAGAAAGGGCGGTGTGATGTGTTAAGTGTAATGGTAGTTACATGAATTTTATTGGGTAAAGAATTTTATCCTCTTTAAAAGTACATAGTAACTTACTAATAGCTTAACAAATGCTGCTAATATTTATCAATAAACATAGCATAATACATGAAAATTCGGATCCATCAAGGGGTGTGGAAATGCGTAATATTTAAACAAGCATACATTAACAATTTAACCTTGAAGTTGGTGATTAACCGAGGAGTGAAATAAATTTTAATACTTTAATTTTAAATCATTTTTCAATAATGAAAATATAATGATTGGTTAATTAGTGATTTGCTCCCTAACTGATAAATGAATTGAAATCCATGATTTAATTATTCTGACTAATAGAAAATAAATTTTTTATAAAAAGTAAAATAATTATCAAATTATTTAACCTCTTTTCCTTAAATTTAAATTACAATCACCACGATTAGCAAATAAGCAATGTGACACGGATGAAGTAGAAAATAACCTAGAAAAAACACGTGTCCGACCGCTAATATGAACACAATTTAGTAGGTTAAATGATCTTGCTGATAACGTTGTTTTCATGCAATTGAAATACAAGCTTCACATTTCTTAATATTTTATATAAATGCAGGATTGCACTTGAAAAGTAATTGATAATTATTATAATCCTAAATTACTTATTGTACTCAATCATATTTGATATAATCAAAAATGCTTCTGTTAATTTTATTTCTTTGGCAAAAAAAAAAAAAGTATAAAATCTTTTTTGCTCATAATCATATACGAATACATCTTTCTAAATATTTCAGTCGCGGTGTTCTAGTTTTACCCATTCGATTAGAATACCAAACTGATTATTAAAATAATGCTGTAGATCAGATTTCTATGTAATCAACTGATTAAAAGTCAATTGCCTCCCAGCTTAAGATATTTGTTAATTTATTTTTTGTTAAATAGTCTAATATTTTTACTCTCAAAATTATTTTCCTGTTAAAAATACTTTTTTCCTAAATTTCATCTTAAACACATTTTCAGAACTACAAGTTGCATTTGATGAGAAGCTATATTGACATTTTTCGACGTCTCTCTATTGAACAGATAATGTTTTACTCATAGAGAAAATTTACTTCAGAATTCATTTAAAATTTATAAGTTTGAAATTAATTTATGAAAATCATATAAAATTGTCATCTTTAAACATGCATATAACTCAAAATTTGACAATGAAGCGTTAATATATCACTAACATTATTTAAATGATTTTGATTCTTTCTCTTTTTAATCGAAAACACTGACATAAAAGTAATTTTTATATTCTATGCTTTTTTTTTGATATATCAATGTTCAAAATATTCAGTCGGAAAACATACTGAAGAATATAATTTGTAAAAATAATAAAATGTATACAGTGAAGTTCTATTTACATATTTTAAAGTGACTGATGTAAAATGACACTTAATTGAAAAGATTTGTAATCAAAACTTCAGTAAACAACTTTGATTACAGCAAATTTATTACGATTTATGCAAAATACTATAATTAAAAGATAATAATTTGAAAAGCTTTTTTTAAAAAGTGGTTATATCATGACATAGTTGAATCAAAGTTTCAATGATTTATCATAAAAGTGAGAAGCACGTATTTTAATTCTTTCCTATTTAACTATTGAATATATATTTATTTTATCTGTAAATGCTTAATATAAAAACTTAATTTCTGTATGTGATAACCATTTTCTGCAGTATTAATTCCTGCATAATGATTCGGATTAAATTCACGAAGTATCTTTTCACGAATGTTTTCACAAACAAAATATATCCAAAATTTTTTATGCAATACATTATGTTTTTTAACGAAAGCGGAATAACTGATACCGAAATCATGAAGATAATATGAATTTGTAATCCTTTTAAGAGGAAGGTGAAAACAATGACTGTCATGAGATAGAAAATTTTAGAAAGGGAGAAAATGACGTATAATTGGAGCTTTGCTTCCTTTGCATAATATGATCTAAGTACTTAATCATTACAATGGTTATGAATAAATTGCAATTGTTATGAAACGACGTAAAAATGAGAAACGTATAAACGACACTTTACTATCCAATTTATTTTGCATTTAGCAGGCATAACTTTCAAAACTTATTCATACTTTGATATGATTAAGATTCGGAAGTTTATCACAAATAAACAATTAAACCATAAATTGGCATAACCAGATAATAGAAATCCGGCCTGTTTGTGATCAAAGCAGATTGTTTCCATGTAATGGATAGCAGTATTGAAGTTAAAAAAACAACAAACTCGATCAGAAAATTTAATTAAAGTAGTAAAATTTATAACTTGTTTGTGTTAAAACTATTTTCAAATTGCTTTAGATGGTCTACAAAAGTTTGTTTCGAAATTCAAATCCTTGTTATTCTAAAAATTTTATATTTTGGAAAATATAAGCTAATAGAAAATATTCAAATCCATTTGAATGTAATTGTATTATTTCTCCATTTACTATATTTTGATGAGATTTTCGAACCATTTCTTAAAAGCTCAAGTAAATGGATAAATTGAAAAAATGGCTACTTTTATGCGCATGGAAATGGTTCATATGGATAAAATTTGCTTTTACAAACTTTTAAAGCTTAAATTTTTTTGCAGATCCTTACCGTATTGTGGAAATTTTCGGAATATGTAATAAAAATCTAAATTCCAAAATTATTACTACTTCAAATATTTGATTTATCGAATATTATAATATTTTGAAATTCTAATTACATTTAGTTAAGAATACTTATTTTGAAATAATAAAATTTGCGTATGAAAGATTTATTTTATTATTAACGTTATTTTTTGCATTAAAATTTTTTAGATAAATCAGGTGGTATCTAATTTATTTTAATAGTATATATAGTGTAGTACTAATATTTTACTTTTTATTGATACTAATTTTGTCCTAATATTTTTTGTTTTAAATTCAAATTCCACTTTGATTAACTTTTATTTGTTAAATTTTGTTTCTGTAGTTTTCATTTGTCATCTTAGACCAACAATTCGTATCAATATCTTGTTTGTATTTTCCTCTTCGGATTCTAAAGAAATTGGGGTGAAAAACTTTCTAGGACAATACTGTATCTTGCGTGACGTTAATGTGAGACTAATTTTACTAAAGGCAACAATCTGATTTATAAAAGATATCAAATCGAAATCGGTTGCCACCAAAAATAACAAAAAACAAAGACACCGACGTCACCGTGAGACATCACAGAACATGTCATAATCACATAATTAATTTATTGAAGGAACTGGGCATAATAACGCTTTGTGGGACTACAGAGTGCTCTAGATAACGTCTCTGCCCAGAGATTTCGCATCTAAGGGATCTATTAAGTGGATGTGACGTCACATGGTTTGAAGTGTATGTTACAAAGGATCTGCAGTACTCTCCTTTACTTCCGTATAGACGTGAACCCATGAAGTGCCGGTCATTATTGTAATAATGAAGTTGAGCAAATTGACGATTTTCTTCTCAAAGACAAAGATTTACTTTTGTCTGTTCTTTTCATTTTCTTAAGAAATTTCGAAAACGTTTTTGTCTTTCTTGAGAATTCTATGAAATATTTTCACTAAACTTTTTTAATTAATCCGAAATCGTTTCGATGCTTTATCGTCATAAAAACTGTACTTTTAATTCTTTGACTGACAATTTTTAATAACGAATGATTGTGAGATAAAAAATGCATATATGCAATTCAGATTTATTATTATTTTTAACAAATTTATTATTATTTTTTATTAAATTAAAGACCATTTTTGGATATTTATAAGTGCATTTTAAATTCCGTGAAAAAAAAATGCTTCAAGATTGAAATATTAGTTTCTTAAAGCTGAATAATTTACAATTCATTATCAACGCGAAATTTTATTTGGTGAAATGATACTATTTTTTCACTTGGACATTTCACAGATAATTTCCTGCATTTTTTTAAAATTTATCAATGTGCTGTATTGAATGATTTATTTTATTGATATGGCCACAATTAATGTAAGAAATTATCTTATTTCTCTAAAGGACTTATTTTTTGTCAAATTCTGAATATTGTATTTTTTCAGTCTTTAAAGACGGGTTATCCTCTTCCAAAGATGATTTTATTGAATTGTAATATTTTTCACCTACGCTATGATTAATATAATTTTATATCTTTAGAATGTAAGTACCTTCTTTTCAAAAGATCTACAAAACAATTTAGAAAAATTACAACACGATTATTGCATAATGTGAACATATTTATTCGTACTTTGTTTAACTCAAACTGAGAAGATTTTAACTGTTTCATTTTTGTTTTTTTAATATCAGAGTTTTTACGTTTTTTTTTTAAGAATGAAAATGAGCTGAAAAAGTGATGCTGTTTCTTTAGGATAGTTGCTAAATATAATGAACAGACATATATAATTCTTAATATACAGACATATATAATTTTTCTTAACGTTCAACGAGCTAATTATTTGTCAAATATTTAATTATCAAATATTGCTAATTATTTAGCTGTTGAATAAATGGAAGTACGCACATAATCGATATGGCAAGAAAAAAAAATTACACTCATTGCTGTTTTGATAAAACAATTGAAGGACTGCCGTTTTAAATTTTACAAATTACTCTGAGAGGATAAATTAACAAGATTTTAGATTTTAAATATCAATTTTTATAAAAACGATTCCAAAATTGTGACAGTAATAATTCAGAGATTTAGAGTAGGCTTTTATAATAAAGCATCGTTTTTTCACAAATTCAAAAATTGTTTGCTGCAGATACCTCGGGAAATTATGTAAAAAAAAAAAAAATGGACGTGATGTTTATTGGTTGAATATATATAAATTTTACATGTTTAATGCTAAAGTCGTTTACAGGTAAAACATTGGACTTAAAACAACGAAATTTGGTCATGTAGTTATTACTCCAAAAATAGATGCTCACTAAAAAAAAAATTTTTTTAAACTTTAACTAGATTCCTAATGTAAAAACAATCGGAATTTTTATTTGCTACAACAATAACTTTGATCGATATTTTCACACAAAATACATTTTCATGCCACTTTAAAATTATTTTAAATAAAGTTTTCAGCGGTACAGATATTATTTTAATGTAATGTTTTATATTCCTTTGCAATTTTAATAAATTGCTCCAAATATTTTTAAGCATTTGATTTATTCATTGTTTCATTGTTTTGTACATCGATTTTATGCATATGTATTTTGGGAATATTAAAATTAATTTTTTTTTCACGTTATTAATTAAAATAGAATTAAAAAATAATACAGATGTAGTTGAGTAATGTCATGATGTTCCAGACTGAAGATCCAAATCTCTTATCTTTTTTATTTTATCGAATACGAAATATATACAAAGAGAAATTATTGCAGTTATTAAAAGCTTATTGCAAAAATTAAAAAGTTAATTTTTTTTCCTTTTAAATACGAAAAATCTCCTCCTAAAACTTACTTATTTAAATGCTTTAATCTATTTTAGACGAAGAGATGACAAGTTTTGTATAAGTTTGAATTTAATTAGTTTCTGGTAACCTATAATTAAAAGATATACCGATATGATTCCGAAAGGTCTTTTGATACTTCAGGTGTCTATAAGTTCAACTGAAGAATACAAGTTCTATTTTATGACTATTAACAAAAATCGAAAATAAAATTTTAAAAAATTTAGATCTGAAGTTGGAGTACTTGCCTTTGGAAAATTATTCTATAGTATGAATTGACAGATTGATCGTTCCTAAGTCTGAAGAGAAAAGTAGAAATGTAGTAGAAACTTCTTAAAAATTATGCATGGATTTTTTTAAATTTTATTATGTATAAATATAAACAAATGAAATAAATATTTTCTTCTTATTGGGCTGTATTCTGTGGGTGAAACCGTGACAGTGATACTAATAATTAGTACGAGAACCTTTATCGTGAATGAATTTTATGTTCTAATTTTTATCAACAAAACAAATTCATTTAAAGTAGTTTATATTAAAATAAATTTAAATATTACTGCTTTCATTCTTCAATTAGTCATATGCATCAAATGATTTACTGCCCTAATAAATACTGCCAGCAACCGTCAGACAATAAGTCGGATTTAAATCCGGATTCTTTGCAAGTAAAAGTATTTTCTTTGAAGAACCAAACTCTGGATGATTCTCATATATGCACTGAAGCCAGTATTCGATTAACATTTTCAATGGAAATTTTGAATGAATTTCCAGCATGCTTCGATACACTTCCGAACGAATCTGAAGTATATTATTGAATGTTTTTTAATTCATCCTCAAGTCATGTCAAGTATATTTTCTTGTATTTTATAGTACTACTAGCCGCCTTTGGTGACCAGCCGGTTCGCCAATCTTAATGTTCGTTAAAATTTTAATAATTAAGTTTTTTATGCAATTCCTACTTTAATAGCTTCTTCATCAAAATATTTTAAAACTTCAAATTTTGATATATAATTCACTCCTAATATTATAAACGTATCTCTCTAATTTTCTGTTAGTTCCCGTAGAATTTATACTATAAATTAAAGTGGAAAGGATTAATCTGCAATTAATGTAATAATATTTTTTACTGAAACAAAGTATTTTTTTGTAATATGATTACTAAAAACAGACACTGAGCGTTTAAACTTTATGGGCACTAAAGAATATCTTTCCTAATTTATGTAATATTTCAAGAATTTGTCAACAAAATATTCTCAGATTCATCATGACCAGAACGATTAATGAACAATGTTTAATTTTAAATGCATCAAACACTAAGAAAATAAAACGAATCGTTTAAAATAATCGGTTGAAAACAGGTTAAAAAAAACTACTTAAAAAACGATATACTTAAAACTATAAGCTCATACAAAAAATATATAACTAACATAAATACAATTTAATTACAAAAACATGCAACTAACCTAAAAATAATTTAAATCATCCGTTGATAATGGTTGTCATGTCAACAATCAAAACACAATGCGCATGCGTGAATTTTCAAAGCCAGTTACGGAACGCAAATGCGTGAGTTTTTCTACGCCAGTTGGGGTAACGCTATGCAGATTAGAAATTTTTAATTTCCTTTATTCTGTTTTATTTTAACTCAAAAGTACTTAAGAATGAATCTGAAAGATTGGTTAATTAACAATGTTTAATTTTAAATGCATCAAACATTAAGAAAATAAATAGAATCGTTTCAAACAATCAGCCGAAAAATTTTAAGCCTAGGCTCATGACTGCTGGGGAAAAAAAACTGAAGCCTTACTCATTTGGCGGTGGGGAAAAAGAAGATTTTTTGGCGGGAAAGTTAGTTTTTAATTAATAATTAAAATTCTAATTAAAAATTCAAAAAAGGACTATCCTATCTTTTAAGTTAGATCAAACTGCACGCGGTGTGCAAATTTGATTAAAATCGGTTAAGTAGTTTAGGAAACCATCGCGGACAAACAACGTGACACATAATTTATATATATTAAGATATTCAATTGCTCTACTTTTAACTTCACGTTTATATATATATTTTTTATTTCAGAGGAAACGCTACCGTGCATAAAGAAATATATTTTTGTCTGCTTATAGTATTTAATTGATTTACATTTTATAAAGTTAGCATCATTTAGCAGATTTTTATTTAAACATATAAAAGAAGTCTATTCATTAGAAACATATTAGAAGTCTATTCATTTCAATATCATATAATTCTTCTACACGTCTTCAGATTCAAACAAAATTTTACACACGCGTTACTTAGCGCTTGGAAGGCTTAACTGATATAATATGAAGTTTTTACATTTTTCTAAAAGGTTTCAAAATGAGGGTTGAAAGATTTTACATTTATCCACCAAAACTTCTGCGTAAACCACTGATTAAGAAATAACGTGACACTATCCTAAAAAATAATAAAACTCTACAGTGACGTCAATTTTACGATATTTCTCTGGTTTTAATGATTTTTTCAACATTAATATAAACAATTTTTATTAGTTCCATTTTTTTTGTCGAAATGTTTAAAATATTTTACAGTTTAATCACATATATCATCCACATATATCTATTCATGTCAGTGTTAAGTTGCTTTCTACAGATATTTTAATTTTTACCGTTAAGACGTAAAGTAAAAACAAAATTTTTGCAAACAACACAGTAACTAAGAACTGTATTTTAAAATTGTTGCAAATTTTTTAACTTCTGACTTAATTTTGTTTCATATTTCGGGCAATTTTAATATGTTCAGTTGACATGTCGTCTTTTTGCTATTTTTTTTAGCTCGAATTCGCTGAATAAAATTATTTTTTCTTCATAAATTTATTAGTTTTCACTGCATTACCATGTGCCAAATAGAAGAATTAAAATTGTTATTTGTCTCTAAATTCTTCAGAATAATAATGAATTATTATTAATAAAGGGCTAAACTCTTAGAAACCTTAACCTTAAGGGGACCTTAAAAACTCTTAAGAGATTGTATATAAGAATTCATGTAAGTGTTAAGGAACTGTTAGACATAAGGATTTTTTTTTCTTTTTTTGCTTTCTTTGCAAACAAATAGAACAAATAAACGCAGACGAAGCCTTGGGTACTGTGGTTACTGTATAATATGTTTCAAACATATTGTTGAACATAAGACTATTTTGTTAAAGAAGAAGGCTAATAATTTATTAAGAAGGAAGTAATAAAATTTTTTTAAAGTTAATTATATTCTTCAGAAATTAAAGAATGTTTACATTGTTATTTTGATAACTTCAAGGGAAATGGAGCTTTTTGAATTAGACTGGATATAATAATTAAGGGTACATAGTATTATCATTCAATATGTATGAATAGAAAATAAATTAAGATTCATTGCGTATGCGTGAGCTCTATTTTAGTAATTTTATTTTTCAGTCTGGGTGAAGGAATCTGACATTTATTTTATTTATCACTTTATCATGGTCAAATTTTTTTATTGTTGTAATATTTTATTTCTACATATGGTAAAATAAAAAACTAAATTCTCATCTTTATTTCCAGTTCTTTTGTAATTTTACTAAATTACTTCAAACAAATAAATTCTGAAAGCATATACACAGTATTTAAAAAAATTCTCTAAAAGCAATTAAATTGTAAAAAAAAAAAAAAAAAAAACAGATGTGCGTTAACTACATGCAAGTTAAAATGTGAATAAAGTTAAAAAAATTAAAGCCAATTGCATGTGCCATTTGAGTTACGAATGTGTATTGAAGATTTGCAGCGCAAATTATATCAATATTCATTAAATAATTAAATTTATTAAATGTAGAGCATTTTTATTCAATATAATTTGTTTTAATGGCTAAGATTGTTTGAGAATATTTGCAGAAAAATTATTTGATTCAGTTTAGTTAATTTTTTCCCCATCTGCATAAATTATATAGTCCTTTTCAATATGTATTGTTTTCAAATAGAAATTTCTGTTTAATCCAAACAGAAAAAAAAGTAAATTTATTTCTTGATATGATATTGTGCAAATAAATGAGGCAAAATAATATTCTATTAGTTTTTTTTTTTGTTTTGTTTTTTGGAGGGGATGGGGTCTGGCATGCAATATATTTCAAATAGGATAATAGTTTTTTTTTTAAATCTAAATTTATGGAACTGTGCTTTAAATTCAGATCTGAAATTGTGATTTATTACTTTTCTTAAAACAAACATATTATCAAATTAAGCATTTTTATAACAAAAATAGTGAGATTCATCATAGTTTAGATTTTTTTTCTATTTGAATTTTAAATTATTTTACACTTTATTTTTTTTTCTTTTAAACAATTTTCGGAATCAATAAGTTCATAAGAAACATGTGGATGAATTAATGAAGATGAATTAATTAATAAAATATCACTGACATTAATGAAATCCCAGTGATAATAATTAAGTATTTTAATTTATTTATATGTAGCCAGAAAATTTGAATAAGATACATTGGGAATTACTTATGGTTTCTTTCTTTCGAATTTCTAATATTGACTTTAACATTTTATTCTGTTTATTCTGTCAAACAACAGAATAAAATGAATGATTAATATTGAGAATTGTATTGACAAATTTCATGACGGTGATTCGTAACTTGTTCCTGCAATTAGATTGTAAATTTTAAATCCATGGTCTTAATAATACAAGATGTTAAACAATTTTCCAGTTTTCTCCTTCTCAGGCTTTTATTTCATATGTGAACTCTAGATTACTTTTAGGATGTACTTAATAACAGAAGAAAAATCATCTGCGTAATTTTCTTGACAATTTCGATTTTAGCGATCGTCTTATACTTTATAAAATGTTTTTGAGCATTTAGTACTCTCAGGCCTATGTACCTATAACATGTACATGGTGCTCATAACGGACCCAAATTAAGAATCCGAAAGTAATTAGTTTCTTTTGGTCGAAGTGACCAACTTTTAGTATGGCAAAAGATTGAGGGGGAAAAAGTCAAATAGATAGGTATAATTAACATATTCTGCCTCTATGTATTCTGAAAATTTAGGTATATTCCACGTTATAACCAGATGTTTACTTTTCAAAAGTGTAACTTCACCCTTTATGCTGATTCGCTGCACATACAACTTGATCTCGCAGATTCTCTGCAGCTTCAACGGGGGCTTTAGTTGGCATTATGGTTATAACGAAGTGGTCACAAGTGGCTGAACAGAAATAGAGATTAATGCCAGAATAATTTTTAAATTTTCTGAATTTATTCAATATGTAACATATAACCATAATAAACAAGTAATTTGCATTATAAATATTTTTTATTACTAACATTTTAACAGAGAATTATAAAACCTTACGGATTATCTTATTATTCGATGCAGCTCGTTTTAAAATAAAAATTCTCTTATA
Organism: Argiope bruennichi; assembly: GCF_947563725.1. Taxonomy (NCBI): domain Eukaryota; kingdom Metazoa; phylum Arthropoda; class Arachnida; order Araneae; family Araneidae; genus Argiope; species Argiope bruennichi. Next base: position 56,106,100 of record NC_079159.1, on the reverse strand, counting down.
ATACTTACTACTACCCGTTACGGTGCCCAGCAAAGCAAGAAAGTGTCGATTTTCAGCTTTGGCATTTAGCTTGGTTCAACATCTGTCACGTATACATGGTCACTTTCGAAACACCTCGAAATCACGTTTGACAATGTTATACGGCTGAAACATTTTCTATGTTAGACATAGGGAATCTCTTCAAACAAACTTGATACAAGCCAATCCAGTATATTTCTTCTCCACTCGTTCTGCGAAATAAGCGAATCACATTTTTACATTTTGTTTTGCTCGGTAGGCGAATCATTCGTTATACATACAAGGTGCTAGTTAAGCTAGGTTTGATTATGTTATCTGTTTTACTGAATTTCAGATAAGCCTTTCTACATTGTGAGAACTCTTTTAGAACGCATTTTGCCTACATTTTAAAAAGAAAACAAAATTTTTGTGTGCAAACATTCATTCTCCTTTTTTTTTCTCCTAATTTCGAATTATTTTTTATACCTCAGCCAAAATAACCGTGCGGAAGTGATTGTAACGCTTCCGGATAAAAGTCGCAGAAATTTCTTTTCCGTCTGTGGCAAAAAAAGAAGAAAAAAGAAAACACCTTTACTACTATCAAGACCGATAAGAACCGCGGAAATCATAAATTTACCAGTTTCTGTGAAAGTCGCAAGAAATGACGTTTCAAATAACACTAAGAATGACTAACGATGCCAAGAAATACGATATAAAATGAGTAACAAGCTGTCAGAAATAACTCAAATGTTTTTGTCTCTAAAATATATATTTCGGTTACTCCAACATATCTTTATGATTCTTAGGATCTTAAACAATTTGTTAAAGTTGTTGCTAAGAAAATTCCTTGAAATTTAGATAAAAACAACATGATTTATGCATAGTTGAGAAAAGACAATCCTCACGAAACATAAATGACTAATTTTGGAGAGATGACTCAAAGGAAACCCTTTGCTTTTCTGTTTTTGAAATAAATACAAAGTTCGCATTTCTTTCATTTTATAGGTTCTATGAAGAATAATTCTGAGCACTTTTAGTGCTGTTGAATGATCAGAAAAAAAATTCAGAGTGAAACATTTTGTATCATAAAACGTATACAGCTAAATCATTACATCAGTAAGCATGTTTTGAATTGCATTGTTTATTTTTCATTAGAATTCAATGAAGAAACATTGTAAGTTACTTACAGAATATCAAACGTATCAAAACAATCAGAACTAAAAAAATAAACCGTGGCTAAACCCCACCAAAAGAAAGCCTGCTTATTTTTTTTCACAACAATGATACCGAGCATTGTTGTAAATCGAAACTATTGAAAATGTAGATAGTTAAGAAAAAAGATAATAAAATTAAATTTCATGCTGCAAACGATGAAATTAGAATTTAAATTATGTTAAAATAATTTTCAGGATATTTGGGACGACCAGTAGAAATAAAATGAAGTTCAGCTGAATCAAAGTTTTTAAAAATCTTCCCGTATTTTTTAAAATAATTAATACTCTAGATATTATTTATTTTTAATTCAAATCATCCTAAAAATGGTTATAATTTGTTCTACTGAATGGTTTTGTTTTAATCGCTGTCTAAAAAATTATCTTGAAGAGTTATAAGAATAACTTTTATAACCAGAATAGTTAAACGAGGAAAGCTGATGAAGTTTTAAATGATTTCGGGCGGATCAAGAGACTTTAAAAATAAACACGATTTCTATGAAGTTTGTATACATTCTAGATAAACTGGGAAAAACAGCTGAAATTTCTATATTGATCATTTTTAATCTTTGGAGGTCACATTACGTAAAAGGAATATATTTTATTTCTTTTCCGGTTCCGTTTGTCAATTTTTAATAACATTAAGCATATGAGCTTAAAAATCTTGCAAATGGCAGTCAACTATATTCTTTAAGTGTATAGTTTATCATGGAAAAAATGTTTACTGTTTCTCTTCGTACAACGAATGTTTCGTAACTATAGATATCTATATTTAGTATCGTTATGCTCGGTAATACTCAAAGAAGAAACGAGCTGTTCACAATATTAGTTTATATGTACTTAAGCATTTTTCCCTTCTATTCCACGCTACTTTTTCAGGAAAATTTAGTATTTAGTGATTTTGCATGTGAAAAAAAAATCCCCCCGCTTTCAGAGAACTGCATCAAAAAATTTTGAACTCTTTATCAAAAGAATTAGTTAAATTTGAAAATGTATTCCTATAAAGTTATTCGATAATAAAATAAATATATCTTTCAATTGTTCTTATTTTAAAATTTGTCACTTTTGACAACCATTTTCATCAAAAGGATTATTAGTTATTAAAAATTTAAAAAAGAGTTAGTGCGACCTTAATGGTTTCCTCAGAAAAAATATTAAATTTCAAAATTTGATATCGTTTATACTATTTTAGAGGCCTGCACCGTTTTATGTATTGCACCATTTTTTTTTTTGTATCCGTTCAGTTATAAGATCAACGATACGTAAAAATAGTGTTGTTTGATCCTGAAGTTAAATCTTAATTACAAGTACAACAAAATCTCAATTTTGAAAAGAAAAAAAAAAAGCATATTTTATACAGAAACCTTTTCAATATAAAAAAATAAATTAAAAAAATCGAATCTGTCAACTTTATGCAAATGTAAAACGATGCAAATAAATAAAATAAACCTAATGGGGAAGGTCTACGCCAAACTTTCTCACATGCTCTCTAATAAAGGTGTTATCCTCTTCCCTCCCACCGCATAAAATTGTGAACCTTGGGAAGGCATTGGAGAACAATAATTACACTCAATACTGATTTTTTTTGGCATGAATTTATCATTTTTGTCGAATTTATCGCATCATTACTTGTAATGTTTTTGGCGATTAATCCTTGGTATTTAGCAATAAGTACTTGAAAAACGCTTTGTTTCCTACCAGTTGAAAATCAAAATTCGTCCCAGAACTACAATTGTAATTGCAAATCTCAATCAAATTTCATATAATAAAGTCATTGTGTTTTTTGAGTTATCACATTACTTGCTAGTGAAAGTACAACAGAAAGTGAAGTCCCTTGAACCCAAATTTAATAGGTGGTTGCACTTTAGATGTAAAATTTGTAGACAATTTTACTTATCTAACTCTCTTCGTTTTGTAGTTCTCGTGTTAATTTATGTTTGCGCAACTGGACAGACATTTTTTCTAGAAGGATTTCGTTTAAAATCTGATCAAATATATACAAATTTCGTGCAAACTCCATATACCAAATTTCATCAATGTAACTCAAAGCAATTATGATTTGTCTTTGTCACAGATAGTGAGACATAATGCCAAAAATAGGTTTTTAAAAATGGGAATTGTCGAAAACGCCGAGATTCGTCAAAATATCGGGTTCAAATTTTTTGGCGATTGCAATATTTTCTTATACCTTTTATGATAAAGTAAAAATCAGGATGAAATGAGTTATAAAAATGAAAACGATTACAGATTCACTTTGGAAGAAAAATACATTGTTATAAAATACGCTTATGTTTAAAAAATTAAGAATTGTAACAATTAAATTGTAAGAAATTGTGTCATTGAAAAGATTACTTTTTGAATTTCAAGATGATGTAAAAGCCTTTGTACTGTAATTTTTTGCGGAAGCTATTGCAGAAAAAATTCCATTTCTTCTAATTTTTATTTATATTGCCATTCATTATCACTTTTCAAGGTATATATAATTCACACTTTAATTTTTTTCTTCTTCATTGACGAACAGATGAGCAAATGCGAACCAATAAATATCCAGGACAGCCCAAATTGTTAAATTTTTTTGTATTAGATTTTAAAATTAAGGCTGCAACGTGCATTGAATCACTTTTAGAACGCTGAGAGTCAAATTTTATGTTTGTAATTGCGATAAATTTCTAGAAACACAGTAAAAATTATTCCCTTTATGATGTGTAGTTAAATAAACAAGTTTTCTAAATAATTCCTTTTTAAATTCATTTGAGTTATTGGAATCTATTCATTTCTAAAAATATGCATCCTCTTTCTTTAATAAAATTTATCATATTGTTTATTTTAGCAAATTTACCTACCTGAAAATATTGAAATTTGTTCGATGTTCACAACTTGCAACAGTTATTATTTTTTTTAAAAGTTTTATTCGGATGTTTCTGTCACCTGAAATATTATAGTTTCAGTAAAATTGACTCATTAAAATGATTCATTGATTCTCTGTGAGTTAAAGATGATAACGGAAATAATTCTTAAGCCTGATATTTCATAATAATTTGGATTGTTCATATGCTAATTGAGTTTAGGTTTTTGATAAATGATATGATAAAATGATATGACAAAATGATAAATTTTATATCTTAATTATGTGAAAATTTTCTTTAAATTTTGCAACTTTGCATACTCGTTTGAGCTATTTAAAATGAGTTTTCAAATTTCTCTCTACAACCGAAATTAAAAAAAAAAAAAAATCCGATGTATTAAATTACAATATTTGTGAGAAATGTTTTATAGTATTTTTTAAATACTAACAGAAATATTTATTCTTTACTTCGAAACTAACGGTCTTGAGATAACTGAATTCCCAATACATCATATAAATTTTCTGACGACCACAATATATTTATAGCTATTAAAGAATATAAATAAGAATATATTTTGTTGTACAGAATTATACATCGAATTCGATTGTTTTCTCCTTTTCTTTTCCATGTGTTTTATAGTTGTAAATGCGAAAGACGGTCCAGAAACCGCAAAACTTATTGTCCCGTTACTCCATCCAATGTCAACCAATATTTCATTTGAGTGACGCCACCTGAAGGACAACGTTCGTGGAACCAGATCAGGAGCATTCGGCGTCTCAATGGAATAAGTGACGACCCACTTTGTGACGTAGCCGACCACCACACCTTCACACTGGATTACGTTTTCTACTACGAGCGACCGCAAGAGCGATGTGCGTGCGTGCTTTTAATCACTTAAATGAGTTTCTTCATTGTTCACTTCGGAGTTAAAATGTTGCTAATGGGACGACCCTTTTCGCCCGTTGTCGTGGGTGGATTGTGGCCATGTCAATGGTGTCGCGCAGGATCCGCAATACGTGTGTGGCCGACTGTACGCGCACTTTTGAAAGTAGAATTAATATCCCCCTCCTATTTTTTTTTTTTTGACATTAATGTATAGAAAATTGTTTCGTCAACACGGTGCAAATGATAGTTAATATGAGAATAAAAAATTGTAAAAAAATCCAAGTTTATTATTATAACAACTCTATGACAGGTCAAAAGATCGTTTTCCGACAGCCGCAAAATGACTGAATGATTTGTTTTAGTACTTTATTACATTTCCGCCTTTTATTACGTAAGATAAATTTCGAAAAAATTTGCACCTTTAAGGCCGTTTAGCATATTTTATAATGGAATCAGATGAGTTTAATTTTTGAAGTAATAGAAATAGTAGATACATAGCATTTCATCAATAATTAGTCAAAGATTTCACAGAAAAATTCAATGTTTTCAGATATCTAAAACAGAGAAATAATTTGCAGAAGCACAGCCATTTCGGATTATGTATTTTAAGTGTGTTCAAATTTTTTTTTTTCTGTAATCTATTAATTATTTTTCGATGCTTTTTAATTTATTTGCAAGGTACAAATTTATATTTATTTTAGGAGTTCAAAAATTTGGGAAATTTTTCTATTTACTTTTATATAAAACATTTATATTATTTTCATATTTAACCCTTTCTTACACATTATTTATTTTGATTTGCTCATTTGCAATTTCGAGCTGAAAATAGGGTTTTGAAGATTTGAAGGATAATTTTAATTCAATTAAATTTTAACAATGTTTTCAAATCGGTAAATGCAATGGGTGTTTGCAAATTAACAAAAATTATAAGAATATTTTTTTTTTTTAATCTTTTGATTTTATTTCCGCACTTTCCACGTTTTTATAAAATTTACCTCTAGAAAAGGTTGGTGTTTCTTAGAATAATTTTTTCGAGACTTTTTCATGTTGCTAGGATCGCAAATTATTCTAGCAGTCCTCGCGTTAAAGATAGAAATACGGGATTTTGTTTATTATTTATTTTTGGATAAAGGGTAATCAAGGCAGTAACCGCATGCAAAAATAATATTTTTTGTTTGCGGTTAAAACGAAAAATATTTTGCCTTGAACTTGAATCTATTTCTAAAACGTATGCAATATCTGTATGGCATAATTAAAGAAGAATCCGATGTTAAAAATGCCTATTAGTGAAGTACTTATTTAAGTAATAAATATTGCTTACTCTTCTGCAACTGCTTCGTTTTTTTTCTCTCATCATAGCAGTGGTGTGGTTTGAAAGAGTTGACATGGAATTAAGACGAGCGTATGAATTAAATTAATTTTATAACAAATTGATATAACCGAGCTTGAATGAAGAGAACAGAAAACACGAATGCTCATTAAGTATATAAATAAAAAGCATATTATAAATCTATTTTCAATAGTACTAATCAATTTCAACTTATCCAGCTTAAAAATTAGTAAATATATTATATTATTTATTAATATTATTTAATAATATTATAAATTATTAAATATTTAAGAAATAGCGAAAATTTTGTAAATAATTTTCGTTAATTACGGATTAAATATTCTGATTTAAATATTTTTTATGTTAGAAAGTAAACAAGGTCAAGCTCTTTGAAACTTGTAAAAGTTGATTTCTCAGGATTTCTTTTGCACGCAACAGTGTATTTCACGGATTTATGTAAATTATGTTAGTTTCCAGAAAACTTTTTTTAAGTTCTGTGGCGTTTAAATATTTTTATATTTATAAAGAAAAATTCGTTGTATTATCAACGTTGTTGAGAAAATTTTATTTTTCTATTTCGAAACAATTGATTTCTATTTATGATAAAAGTGTATAAGAGAAAAAAAGAATCTATAGCTGCTGCTAGTATATAGTATTTATAATATAATAACTGTTGTAAGTTCAAAAATTAATATAAAATTTAATTTTTCTGTATATTTTTTAAAAAAAATATATTGTTGATAAAATTTTTAACATTAGATTTTTTTTATTCTTAATTAAATAATAGTATCATACTCATTTGTAAGCAAAATTATCTCTAGAAAACAGTTTATTTATAACAATGATGGTGGCAATATATTTATTAATTATTTTATCGGTCTATAACTAATATATTTTAATAGTGAGAGTCGACAGAAACTTCAGGGGAACTTTCCATTTTGAGCATTGTGTATACCAGCTGTAATATACCATAATTTTTTATATGCCTTTAAAAATCTAGTAATCTAGAATTTTGTAAGGCGTATTTTTTTTTCTTTTAAGATTTAAGAGCTGATATTATTTATCCCTATTTAATGCTTCCGTGTCCACTTTTTACTCTAATGAAAAATTTGTACTAACAAGCAGTTGAATGGTAGTTTCGGTTCCTTGTCCCACTGCCATTTTGAAACGCACTACTATGAACGAAATAAGTCTGATTAAAATTCTTCTCGCGAAATTCTAAAGCCAAACTTCCGCCGCAAGATGAAAGACATTAAAAAAGAAAAGAACCTAAAAGTAAGAAGAAAAGGGGAAAAAATAAAGACAATAAAAAAAAAGAGAAAAGACGGAGGGAGAGTTCTCGATGCAGTCTGTAACCTTGCCGCCGCAGCACAGAATAAATTTGTTCAATCTCAGTCGAATCTTGTAATTTCATCTTGTCGCTAAAACTAGCGATAAGTATCTGCATCCCTAAAAAAAACAATTTTCGACCTTATTTCTATTGTATGCTACTACAACCCTTAATCCCGATGTTTGCCTATGTCTACATGTAATTGAATGTAGCCTCAGAAAATGACTTTATGCGCTATTTGTCAGTTTTGTAAGTTTTGGCACACTTGGAAATGAAAAACGACATTCAGGGAGAGTGAGCTTGGCGAAATATCTCTCGCTGATTGAAATGGTTGCCTTTTTTGAATGGAGAAAGTAGACAACTTTTTCATTTTTAGATCATAATGTTATTTTTTATAATGAAGAGTTCTTCATATAAAAGATTATAAAATTATCTCCTTATTTATCATTCAAACCTTTCTATGCAATACAAAAAATTACATTATGTTATTATAATAAAAAAAAGTAGATGAATTTTTAAAAACCCCTTTATAACGAATTTAATATATATTTTAAATTATAACTATCATGTGTCCGTACTTATATAAATGAATGAAATTCTCTCAATAACGAATGATTAAGTATGCTAATAGTCAGTTTGACAAACGTCTTATAAAAAAGACGGATTTGCATTAAAATAATGAGATTGATATTAAAAATATATAAAAACGAAGTTTACAGAGAATACTTTTAAACCAAAATTTAGTATGAGAAATACGGCAAATGTGTTCAGTCTTTTACATTTCTTTTTTCTAATATTTTTTACATTTTGAATTTAAAATGAGCTTAAATTTTATCAAGAATTGTGAGTGAAATTAATTGGTACTTTATAAAACTAGATTAATTTCAGTTTAAATTATGCCTCTTAAAAATAACGCACCGTATTTTGACATAAAATTACATATACTAATTTCTTATATATTTTTTAATATATTAATCATATGCTAATACTTCATATATTAATTTTCAGTTTGTAAATAAAATATTCTGACAAATACTACTTTAATAAATATTATTTATTTTTATTTCGATAATGCATAATTCGAATTGAAGTTATAGCAGCTAGGGGTTCTGCCTTCTGTCAACTAATGCTTGCCTATCCCTTATGCGATTGTTAGTCAATCTTTCCAGATTTGCTGCATACTGTAAAAAAAAATGAAGCAATTATGATTAAGCTTAATTGATTTACTTTTGATGCTGTAATTTAAATCGACGGAGATCAAAATTTACTACCCTTGTAAAAGGCTTCCAACCACGGATTTTAAGCTTTTAACTGGGATATTTGGCAATCAAGAGACGACAAAGAAAATTACGAAAGTATTAAAAAAATAGGATAAATAAGAATCTTAGCAAATAAAGCAAATTCCAAAGAAAAAATATTAAAATTTATTCATAAACAATTTATAGTGTACTGTCTAAGAACAATTTCGTCTAAAAAGGCAGTAAACAATTAAAAATTTTCTTTTGATGCTTTAATCTTAATCACACGGAATAAAATTTATGGGCCCGAAAAAGAATTTTTTTATGTAATGAAAGCGTTATAAAGATATATTTAACGAGCAAATGAAACAAACAAACAAAAAAAAAACGAGTATAAAAAGAATAATAAATGCGGAAATTTAAGATAAAAAATATGCTTGTAGCTATTTTAAGCATTGTTTATAATAAAGATGAATGTGGATATATCTACATGTATATATGTGACAGCTAGACAGTTTGGCACAAAACTTTCAAACTTTATGCATATATAATTTGGAAGACGAGAACATACATTTCGGCTCGGGTTTTTTGAAATTTTATTTCATTAAAATTAGCGAAATTTTTGCATTTTCCGCTACAACTTTTGAAAATAGTATAGCTCAAATTTTTACATCATTTTAAATTTCAACAAAAAATATCTTCAAAAAATCTTTTCAATGATGTCTATTATATTGAAAATTAAAGCCACAAACATATTTTTCAAAATAATTCTGAATTTCTACCAGTAAAATTGATAGAATTTGTATTTCATTTGTTTTGAAGAACGGGTAACAGAATTTCAACCTTCGGTTTAGAAAATAAAAAAAGTTGTGTATCGTTAGTTCTTGTAGAACTACAGAAATTAGATCTTTAAGCACCTAAGATTTTTGTCTACAGTTTTGTGAATATTGCATCAAGACAAACAAGTTACCAGTTTGCAGTGAAAATGAGTTCTCATAATCATTTAAATGAGATGGAAAGTCGTTGGCAGGCTTGATCTGGTCAATCTCGAGGGGAGGTGCCTTGATGGTTACAAGTGGCACCAAAATTTGTATGCAGGTTGTGGAATCAACTTCAAACAAGTGGCACTATTATTAGGATGCCTGATCATGGCCCCACAGAGCAATGGCATCTGCACAGGATCGCTACTTGGCATTAAACGCACGATGATATAGGCTAACAACGGCTCCTCACCTTGCTCGTGATGTGCTCGTGTGATCATCTGGAATAAGAATAACAAACGCTATATAGACGTCTCGCAGAGAGGGCCGGCGTCCACTTGCGTCTGACCCTTTGACTGCATCCAACAAAAAATCCAGGTTGTTGTAGGGCCGAAAACATCAGTCTTGGACACAACAAGAATGAGGGAATGTTCTTTTCAGTGATGAGCCCAAATTCACCAAACAAAGTGATTCTCATCGAATCTTCATCTAGAGGGAACGAAGAACTCGCAGTCATCCCTTCTACGTAAAAGAAATCGACGTATTTGGTAGCAAAGGAATTCTTGTTTGAGGCGGCATAATGTTGGGCAGTAATACATCATTGCACGTCTTCAATGCGGGCTCTATCGTCGTTATTCATCTATAAAGATGAAGTCCTTGAAGCCTATGTGAAGTTTTTCTGGTATACTATTGTTCTAGATATAATTTTTATGGACGATAATGCACTGCCACACAGAGCATAGATTGCTGATGATTTTCTTGAAGAAGCGCATGACGACATATTCAACGTATGGATTGGCCCTCGAGGTCTCCGGATCATAATCCTATTAATTTGTATGGGTTGGTCTAGGAAGAGCCATTGCATAGCGTACCCCCCCACCCCCTTTCAAGACCTCCAAGGAGTTAAAAGCCGCTCTTTTCGAAGAATGGGCTTTGTTTCTACAAACATTTATTGACACCTCATAAACAATAAGAAAGCTTGTTGTGAGGCTTGCATAGCAATGCGCGATGGTCACACTCCATGTTAAACAGACTTCTCAGATAAATGTTTTATCTCTGATTCATGATTTAACATTTTTTGATATACCCTGTTTATTAATTCACAATTACAATCGTTTCCGTATTATGTAGCTATATTTTTTCTTCCATTGTAATATATCTCTGTATCAAATTTCTTGGCAACATAGTGAATAGTTCATCAGTTCTAATATTTAATGTTTCTGACTTTAATTTTGGACATGAGTGTATTTTACAGTAAGAATGTTTAAAACAACAGTCTGAAAATTTTCGTTAGAAATTTTTCGTTTTAGAAATTATTTTTTTTAATAAATGGAATAATTAATATATGAATATCATTCAAAATCTACGGTGGAAAAAGCGTTAAGTAGAAGTTCATTGAATGGAGGCCTAATTACCAATTTTGAGAGTTTTAATTTAAATTAAATTCCTGAGATCCTGATAACTAATTGTGGTTAGTAATCATAGTAAATGTGATGTTTTTTAATGAATTTAAGCAGTGAATATGAACCAACAAAATGTATCTGATTAGTTTTTGGATAATTAAGGAACGTTAAAGGATAATACAAAAACGTTCGATTTTGTGATGATTCTGCCATTTTTATTATGCATAATATATATATCCTAAATTTTGTATTCTTTATATTAATTATCCACCAGAAAAATTACATTGTCAGCAAAAATTTTTTAAATATATATTTTATAAAATGTTATTAAAATTTAAAAACGCTAATAAAAAGCTCATGTTTAACATTTTTTTAAAATTTATTTGTTTAAGAGCTTTCATTCGAATTGAAAAGTGTGCGAATAATAAATACATCCAATCAAAAACATTTATTAAAGAAAAATAAGGTTTCTGAGCCAACGAGCGATAACCCAGCCAACAAAATCTTCTATTTGAAGACAGAAAAACAATCAACCCGTATTTTTTTTATCATCCTATTTTTTTTTCTTCCTTCATTTGATAAATCCTAAATCAGGTCTCATTTGGTGTTGATAAGTATCGAATGATCGGCTTGTGCGCGTCGCTTCCTTTGAATAGCCTTTTCCCACGCACACAAACGGATTATTAGAAAGACAAAACTAAGAGAAGATTACGGGGAGGGAGGGAGGTGGGTAGTCGAGAATCCTTGAAATATTCTGGCCGTCCCTACCCTCGTAGGCCGCACTTTCCTCTCTCCCCCACCTTTATTACACTGTTTTTTTTATAGAAATGGCCTAGCTTTTTTTGAGATTTTTCTTTCTAAAGTTTTTTCATTGTTTTTTTTTCGAAGTTGTATTCAGAACTATAAAAAAATGAAGTTAACTTTATAATTCAAAGCAAATTCATCGTTCACTTTCTGCATTTTATTAAGATTTAACGATTAAATTGTTTTTTTAAAATAAATTTTTCGGTCTCGGGGACAAAGCTGTCTTTTTTTTCCACTTACGGTAAAGTTCCGAGAATACATGAATTATTCCTTAGAAATTCACTGTGCATAAATTCTATAGTTATAAATTTTTTTTTGATAAAAAGTATTTTAAATAAAATTAAGTCTGCATTTTTAGTGAGTAAAAACTATAAATATGAACCCAAATATACACGGATAAAAACTAATTTTGTACTTAAAAACTAATTAACTTGATGGATATTCCGAAACATAGGCACATTTTTAAGAATGACCCTACTTTATAGCATGGACATTTGCAATCTAGCTAAAATTGAATTTCCAACTTCTTAAAACTCTACAGTTTCCCGTTGGTAACGGCTAATGCAATTACCTAATTTTTTTAGCTCTTACTTATTTTGTTTTATATAATTGTGAGGGCTAATTAAATTATTTAAAATAAATATAATTATTTAAAATAATTAATTTGCGCCGAAGTTATTAATTTCTTAAGCTAGAGATATAGACTTTGCAGAATTTTGGGGGATTTTAAATCAAATTCTGTTTAAGGCATAAAAACATCACCGAATTTTATTTCGCTTCTCTGCGAATACCTCCTGATTTTCTTATAACTTCTGATAGATATTATGTAAAGTAGTTTTTAAAGCACGAATGTAAAGCAGTTTTAATGTTAATTTGTATAGAAATATACCAGCTCATCGTGAAATTGAAATAATTGATTATTTCTTAACATTTAGAATTATCAGGGTTTCAAGCTAAATCAAAAATTAATTAAAATTATGTAATACAATGAAAATAAATCATATGTATTATGGCTAGATATATCTAAAGTCCACTTTCTTTTTACATTACATGCATTAGTGCAGTACAAGAGATTTTTTTTATAAAAAAAACTCATTTTCTGTTTTGCTAAGAATTTTTCCCATTTGCGCGATTGGATTTATTACCATGAAGTGCATGTAGAAACGTGATTTTACTTAGTGCAATTTTTTTTCATTGGTTAACACTAATCAAAACAAACAATCTCTTATCAATTCCATTTGTAACATTATTCTGCTTTCAAATAAATAGATTTTATTCTTCCAATTTGATGTTGTCATATATTTTGGAAAAAAAGAAAAGAAAAACTGAGCTGGTTTTGCCAGTGGTATAAATGCATCCTAGAAGGAAGCATTTCAGAACATCGGCAAAGCATTGAAAAATTAAACTTTATACAATCATTGAAGCACGCAATGTTGTATGCAGATCATGAAATGTGTGTTTTTATTGCTGTTTGCCAAAGAAACGAACTAAAAATCTTTAGAGAACGATTAAAAGATTTATATCTTTAGAAGAAAGAAGTTTTATTTTCATATAAATATATTGCTATCTAATTTTTAAGCAAATAAATAATGCAACATACATTACATTTCGCTATCGAAATAACTAAAAGCTTATTAATATGAAATTTTGTTTCTACTTTGAAGGCATTATAATCCAGAATTAATGAATTAGAAGTTTTGAAATGTTATGGGTTTATTTCTGCGCAGTGACCTAAAAGATGGGATAAATTCCTTTTTTATTGAAATAGATTTAGTAGGTATATTTGTCCAGACTAAAAAAAAAAAAATGACTGTTTAAACGCAAATAAACAAGGCTGTGAGCTCTCGCAAGGCAACGACCTTCAGAATCGTGGCATTTCTATCTTCAGATTCATTAAATGCGTGCAAGATCTTCCTTCCGATACTCGGAGTGGCATCTTCATCCTGAATAGAATGAGAGACCTAATGACTGATAAGCCAAAGAGTGAAACTTGTGAACTCCTTTTCTTTTCTCCTTCTGAGGCATCGGAACAAGCAGTACGAGACGACATTTTTCTAACTCGACATGATGTTCTACATTTTCAGTTTGTTCCAAGCGTCACGCAGGAGTAAGACGAGCCCTTTTCGAATGAACCCGGGATTCTGTACTTGCAGGGCGCCTTCTGACGGTAATCAGCGAAAGGAAAAGCGATTTGTGAGGATTATAAGTTCAATGAAATTTCGCTGACGACGAAAATCTGCTCTCCCAATCGCAAGATAGTGCAGTCGTTTCCGGTTGGCTATCGTGTGCTCTCTGTTTGTCCCAAAGAGGTTGTTAAAGGTCATTAAGCCTTAAAGAAAAGCAAAAGTAATTGTACACTCTTGCTTTGAGGTCCACTGCTCTGTGTGTCAGATGCATCGACCGATGAGAAGAAGCTGAAGTAAATAAGGCATTCTGTGATTTTTCGGATGTTCCATTGAAGCTATTGATTTGGGGGAAAATCTGGAGCTTTTTCCGCTCTTATCACAAATCTTGCATACTTTCTGAAATTGTCTTAGCTTAATGTCCAGTATATTAATCATAAAATTATTTTATATATTTGTTTCTTAAAGTTTGAGTACTAACAAGATTTTCTTAGCTTTAAAATATAGCATTTTCTGAGACATTTTCAAGTAAGACATTCATCAACAGATGTTAAATAATCTCATATCATGAAGCTTTATTTTTTACAAAGATTCAAGGTTTAAAATCTAACAAATTTGAATTTCAATCGAAAATTTTATGATTAATAGTTCTTTTACAATGCACGAATGGTCTATTTAAAATTATGAAGTAAAAACTCGCAATAACATTCTATTGTGCTGTTAAGCTATGATAGTATATCTTTTTTAATATTTTAAATCTGTTTTATTGAATATCGTAATTAGCTTGTTTGCTTGAAATATTATCTTTCCTGATTACTAAACTTTTAATAATTCTTAATATAATTTAAACTTCTTTGTTATTATTTTAAAAAATTGAAAAATATAAATTTAAAATATAAATATAATTGAAAATTATAATTTAATAATTTAATTGAAGTATGTAAAATATTATTCATTTATTTCTAAACGTATTTTCAGAATTATTACTAATAATTGCTTAAAATGTTATTATGCTCAAAAAGCTTCGGAATTTTTTAATATTTTATAAATGTATTATGCAATTTCCCATAGAACAAGTAGAGGATATTATGTAAGAAAAAAAAGTAAAAGTATCATAAACGTATTTAAAATGAATAAAATGTTTTATTTTCAATACATTATTCAGTATCGCGCACGCATTATAAACTTTCCATTTCGTTGATACGGAAAGGCTTTCGATAAGATGCCGTCTCAGATTTCTCATAGACTAGTAATCTGCGTTTATATATTTGTACGAACTATGGTAAAAGATACATAGTTGCACATAGTACTTATTTCGTAGGAACACCATATAATTAACTTTTGGGATAAAATAAACTCCTCAACCTTTTAAGTATAACAGTACATTTGCGCATTATCGAATTAATAGAGTAAAAGTTTAGAAAAATAACAAAAAAAAAGGGTAAATAATAAAAATATTATACATTAAAAATAATAAGTGAATATTTAAAGTCTTTAAAAATGTGTAAATAATTTTTCTTGCTTTTTCTATTATGATAGCTAATAGAAAGCAAAACTTGAGTTATATTAATTGGGTAAATGAAAGGCTAAAAATGTGTAATTAAAAAGTAAATCCAAAAGCAACTGTTCTTCAGTTACATAATAAAAAAATGACAAATTGAAGCTAGTATGATAAAAATAATATACTTGTTCAAAGTCTGTCAACCAAAATAAAAATCTATTTAATTAGTGAACTTGACCTGAAAAAAACCTAAATATCAATTTTAAAATCTGATTGCTGAAAAATGACAATGTATTGTTTAAGTTAATGTAATAGGAGTTCGACTTCTATTAAAAATTACTTCAGTTATTAAAAAACTGAACAAAACAATTAACATGATTAAGTAATTTTATAAAATTTGTTTGAATTTTCTTATTATAAAGAAAAACATTTTTGTGAATTCTAAGAAAATATTTTTAAATTTTTCCTAAAATTAAGTAAAAAAGGAAGTGAAAATTAGGAGCGTAAGTACTAAAGTTTTATTATTAAATGGATAGGTTTCAAATTCTAAAATATGTAAAAAAAAAAAGAAAAAAAAAAGATACTCTTGTACCTTAATATTTTTAACCATTAAAAATACCAAAATTCAGTTTTATTTTTAACGACGTTTATTCTCTTTTATTATTAGATTTATATTTATTTCCTAAGAAATATTTTTATCAGTTATAATGCTTTTATTTATATAAATGACAAATAATATTTAAAATTTCCTTAAATATTTTTGAATGAATTCCAATAAATGTTTTTAACCCTTAATATTTTTTAAGTGATTGTTTTTATATCTATTGACACTCTACAAGACAGTTTAATCTAAAATTAATGAATACGGCATAAATATATTTTCCCAGGTGGAAATTTTCAATTTGAATAGAATTTTTTGAAACATTTAACTAAAAAGTAAGCAAAGTTTTGATGCTTTTAAAATTTTTTAAACATAATTTTAAAATTAATGTTCTCTATTTCTTTCAAAAAATTAAGATAATTCAAGAAATTATTTGGTCCATATTTTTTCATTATTTATATTCAAGAAATTTTTTTTCTGCGATATCTGTTTAGTTGTGGTCCAATTTTTTGAAATTTCTTTTTAATTTATAAAAATATTTTATGCATAAATTGCTTCTTTACTTCTTATTGTTGCAAGAATAATCAACATGTAATTTTATTTCTCTTTATTATGTAAAAAAAAATTATGCAAACATTGTGTTTTATTCTTTTTATGATTGGTACATAGCGAACTTGATCCAAGACATTTGAATATTGTTTGAGATATTTAAAAAAAAAAGTCGTAGTATTTATATTACACTTGATGGTGATATGGTGACATTGAAGGAAAAGTAAAGCTTTAATTAGTAACAAATGAGTTGAAGACAATATTTATTAATTATACTTTTAGGCGTACAGTTTGTGGTAACACTAAAGAATAGGTTTTTGATTTATGTTTTTCGAGTAACAAAAAATTTTTCGTTTACGTAATAGAGCGTCCAGTAATGTTTCTCGGTTGGCGGTCAGAAAGACTGTGAACTACATTTTACATTTTGAGGTACTGATTGGTCATAACAAAGGCAACATTTTTAATATATCGTGTATTGCTATTGATTCAAAAAAAAAATGACGAAGATTTGTCATTTATGTTGAAAAGCTCGCAATTGTCAGTGAGACTAGCTTTCGTCATGATTATCAATAAGTCACAAAGTCAGAGTTTTGGCAAATTTGGTCTGATTATTACATATGAAAGTGCAATACTTTCGCATGTTCAGTGGTTTGTAGCATTACTTAGAGAGAAATCTATAGTTCGACTTAGAATTCAGGCTAAAGTAGGCAGCATTAAAAATATTGCTTTTAAATATTTTCTTAGTTAGTAAAAATTAAGCAACACGATATATTATATTAGTAGCTATCTTTTAGTGGTTTTAAGAAAGTTTTTGTTTAATCCATATAAATGTCTGTTCCATGAATTCCATCCATTTAAATGTCTGTTACTATTTAAAGTTTAAAAATATTAAGGGAATCATGAATTTCAAATTATACACCTAAATCAAATATATCAAATTATAAGACCTAAGATTGACTGCAATTAGTATTCCCATTAATAAGTTTGTCGATAAAAGCGGCACTTTGTTTTAACAACAGACTGTTAACCATCAGATGACAGACGATACATTTGCTTTTCTATTATTCGTTACTTTAATGTATAAAAATGAAATTTGTATAATTGAAAAGAAAACTCTTTGAAATTTACTGTAAACTTTTGCTTAGCTAAAAAGTGTTTTTAATTAAATGTGAAAAAAAAAATCTTCCCTTGATGAACATCTTCGTCTGCTAAATTTGGCAGCTTTTACTTCGCTGGCCTGCCTTGTGATGCTCGCAGATATAACATATGCCCACACTCATAGAGGGAAAGAAAACAATATACGCTATTTTTATTAGAATCTAGCCATTAGCCTTAGCCATTATTAGATCTACCATTGGATTCCAACTGAATTATCTTTGCTATGTAGAAGATATCATCTTCTGGTAAAAATTTAACACTTATAACCACGCAATTCAACATTTCCTTCTCTCCTCCCCGCTAGTGCAATAAGTATTCTATTCGGCAAACGCGTAAAAACTTTCTAATAGATTATAATCGTTATAATCGTGGGCTAATGATTTAATATCAATAGATAAAATATCAACTTGGTTCCAAATGAGTAACTTGAGAAGAATCAAATTCGATGTTGAGGCGAAGACGGGATTCTGTTAACAGTTGCATGCATCGCCAATGAAGCGATGTCTATTAATTTTCTACTCTTTAAGAGTTAAAATGACAAGTTATTGGAACGTTATAATAGACAAAAGACAACGCTAGATTTATCGTACAGTTTGAATAGTGCTAACTTCCACTCGTAATAGGTCTCAGACATTAGTTTACTTTCAAGGCCCGAATGACGGTTACTCACATTTCCTGTAATGACCCTTTCTGTGTAATATATTATTGTCTTCATAAAACACAACACTTGTTTGTGTTTGTACACCTTTCTTGCCTTTTTTCCCTTCTACGTGATACTTGATAGGCTTATTTTAGTCCAGTGATAAGTGATTAGTCATTTGGAATAATTAATAGCAAATAACGACATCTTTTAAAGTTCTTCAATAATACGATACGTTTATCTTTATTTTAACCTATATATAATGTATTTGTGTGTGATTTTGAATACTAAAAGTTATGGGCTACAGGAGATAAAAATAACTTCATTAAAAGTCCAAATTTTAGAAATTTTTATTATTTATAAAATTTTTGTGTATTTTAATTTCTTGAAGTTATAAAACCATACCAAGGTCTAAATATAAACTATATTTTTTTCACAAAAATGATCATCCCTTAAGTATTTTTTAATTAAGCATCTGAGTATCCTATACTTATATTTCAATAACATCACAATTCATTCATATAAATTCACGTTGCAATTACTTTAATTTACTTTATTAAAAATAATTATCAAACTGCCGAATCTGTTCTTAAATTTTAAAAAAAAATCTGAAAAACTTGTGGATATGCAATATAGTAACAGTCCTGGCAAAATATTTGTATTATAATACTTTATTGTTCAACAGAATTTTTTAAGACATAGAGCCTTTTCACTTTATATCTACATAGGTGTGACATTCTGGTTTATTATACTAAAAAAATTTTATAAAAATATATCCAAAGAATGTATTTTGTTTTGCAATTTGGTATATGAATTTTTGTGTACTAGAGATTTACTTACAGATTTTAAGTATGAATTACGGAGGTCATAAATTGATAGCATATATCCAAAGTGAATTTTTTGGAAAACGAAATATTAAATTAAGGAATTTTTATTCTGTTCTTTCAATGTTGGTAAGCTAAAACGAAATTTTTGTCGAATGATATTGCGCATTTTATCTTTATGGGATACTGTATCAATAGTAGATTAATATTACAAGATACAATTTACAATGATACTTCGGATTTATGTTCACATTCCAGACATGTTCGCACGTTTGTTTTACTAATAGTTCTTAGATTTTTTTATAGTGTATAGAAATATATAAAGAAAAAAAAATGTAATTGTCAAAATTTGACCTCGAAATTTTAATGAACATCTGCGTTTTTTTTATTATTTTATTTGTCAGCTTTAAGGTTTGTTTACGAATCCGACAACTGGGAACAAAGAAATAAAAAAAGAACAATCCGTACGAATAAAATTTTATATGTAAAATTGTAGATTTCTGTCAAATTTTGGTTAAAATCCATTAATGGTTAATCTGGCTTTTCAACCGTTTGCTATAATGCAAAAACGCAAAATGCCAGGTAAATGAAATCTAAAATTCCATTATCAGAATAGCAAGCCTCTATCAAATTGTCGACCTAATCCAAATTTTTTGGCGTCGCTTTCGACCTAATCATTGATTTTCTGTGAGCCTGATTATCCGTATTTGTGTGAATGGGATGATTCAGAAACATTACAAATTATGAAGCACTTTTAATGTGATTATTATTTCAAAACTGTGGGTGGTTATGAAATTTTGTTGGAAATCTGCCAAAGCGAAGTCTGTGTCTATTCTTGTGCGTGCGAACGAGAAGTAAGTTCTCGATTCTCTTCAATATATGATGAAACTAAGCACAAAAGGCACCATTGATGAAGCATGCGAGAAAGTAGAGGGCTATTTATTTTCATTATCTTCCTTTCTAATATCTATTTCATAGGTTTAAAATTTATGACTTAAACAAGTGGAAGTGATACCTCCAAAATATTTCCTAATATACATTATAATAAAAGTAATATCTCCTTTTTTTTCTCCGCGTAAAATTGTAGGACCTGGACAAAGCCGTGAATGCCAAGAGTGCTCAGACTAATGTTCAGTCCTACGCATAGAATTTGAGTGGTGTATAGTGTAGCGAAGAAAAAAAAATCTTCGTGTGTATTAATTTCATAGCATTATTATTTTATAGTGTATTAATTACGTACAATAACCGATCTTTAGCGTGAATTTAGTGTGCTGTTTTTGGCGATACTACGCAAGTACCCAGAAATAAAATATGCATTTTTTTATATAATTTTCGATTTATAAACTCATTGTGTGCTAATAAGTATACCACCAGGCTTACATATGTAAATCAATACACAATTGATGCCAGAATAAATTTCAAATATAAGAACAAAAGCTTAAATGCAAAGAAAAAATGGGGGAAACAAGAAAATACACAAATACAAACAAAAAATAAAACAAAATTGCTCACATATTAACAGAAACGTACAGTAAATGATATAAAACAATTGAAGAAACATGATCAAATAAAATATTCAAAATACAAATACAAAAGCATAAATTATATATGCAAATATATGTAGGCAAACACACAGAGATAAAGTCTAAATAATACGAGGAATAATACTATTAATATATGTACATTTTGGACGTTTTTTACCAACTGATGGAAACAAAATTTTGACATAAACTACAATTGTAGTCACAAAATTGCATACCAAATTTCATTTATTTAAGCCATCTTTAAAGATATTGCATTTAAATGCGTGCGAAAATAAAAACTGACAGACGGTGAACCCCTTGTGATTTACTTCCAAATTTGATACGGATTTGCATTTTTATTGCTAAAGCTATATGTCAAATGTTAATTATCTAACTCTTTACGTTTTGCAATTATTCTGTTCACATACTCGGACAGACTTCCTATGAATGGGTTGTATTCCATACCAAATACCATCTGTCTAGTTCAAAGCCTTTTTTTGTTGCCTTGTTCAAAGACAGAGACGGACGTAATTCCAAAATTGTGCTTTCGAATTTAGTGAGGTCTGGAACTATAAAGAGCCATCAAAGTCTCGAGTTCGAATTTTTAGACAATTACAATATTTTTTCTTCTTTGTTTTCTTCGTATATACGAAAATAAAAACGGTGACTTTCAAGTTCACTTGAATGACTAGAAAGAGCATACAGAAAAATGAAAATATATTGTATTCAAAATGAAATGGGGAGCATCGTATATTTGCATTTTGACACTTTTCAAATATTATGTCATCGATGTAGCTGATAATTTTGAATTGTTCCGAAACATAATGTTTACAATTTCCAACCGAATTTCTTCAAAGTGTTGAAACATGATATCAGTGATAGAATGAGGTATGGAAATAAAAATAATTAAAAAAGATGTGCTCGGAGGATCTTCAGCGGATTTGCTAAAAGTATGTTCCCATAAATGTCATAACAATATAATACAATGCTTTACAATATGAATAGTGTAGATTTTGGGCAGGTAGATACATCGCCATTATATGCTTTCGCAACGTAAAATCTATGTTCTCGTGTGTGGCATTAGTAGAGAAGCCTTGAATGTGGGTGAAACAATTGAAGACCCATTACAGATTGAGGAGGAGGCCTTTGTAGTGGAATAACCTGAACACGCTCTTATTTGTTCTGCACTTGTTTAGGAGGGCGGGATAATGTCTGGACTAGTCGGCAGTCTTAAAAGGTATCTCTAAATGATAGTGCTGGTGATTATCGTTGACGTGTAGACATCTTCGTTAGTTTGAGGACGAGAAATTCCGAGCAAATTACAGGCCGCTACGCACTGCAATTGGTTTAAGGCATGGGTGGGGATGTGAGCGTTTTTTATTTACTTTCTTTTGGGGGCTGAATGAAGGGGAAAGGAATTTTTTTCTTCATACCTCCCAACAGAGTTGGGCAGACCCTTCCTGTTCTGATAGTTCCGTATCGGGCGGCTTGATTATCGTAAAAATGAATGGAGAGGAGGTCCGGCTTTTTCTTGTGGTTGATGCAATGAACTGGTTGTCAATTGTGAATGAACATCAAAGAGCTTCCTAGCCATGGGAATTGTGTCAAAAACCTATACTGCTTTCTGTAACCTTGATTTATTGGATACCGTTTCGAAGTGTATGCATGTTGTTTTTATTTTCTTTATGCCGAAAAATAAAATTTTGAAAATTAAAATTTACCTTTACAAACAGCATTGAAGAATTCCATTTGTGTATGAACTTTTCTAAGCTTTAATTTTATTTTTTATAATAGCCTTTTAATCAGAAATTTTATTCAATAGCTATTTTTTAGTAATTATTCCGTTTTTATTTTAAAAAAATAATATATCAAAAAGTTTATTATGCAAATCAACGATACAGTTAAATCTTATTTTGGAATTCCTTTTCTTGTAAAATTTAAGTTTTAATTAACTTCGAAAAATTAAATATCTGTATGGAAAATATTGTCATAAAAATATTCACGCTTTAATAAAGTTCTCACTTTCTTACTTGAATTTCAAAATAATTTTGACGTGATAAATAAAAATTATTTAAAATAAAAGTATTTAATTGAAAATGACATAATTACAATTATAATATTATGCAATGCTGCTACTTGTACTACTTTTCGCCTTATTTACAGCAATTTTATTCAAAGGAAAAAATTTCACTTATTCTGTAATTCATCCTCGAATGTTAATCTGATACCACTGGTTGTTGTTTCACATACGAAATAATTTTTTGGACAGTTCACGGTGAATGGAAGTCTGAGTTCTAGTTACAAATATTTATTTTCAGTTTACATGGTTAAAGGCTTCAAGTCATTTTGATTTGAATTAATATTTTGACTATGCTTTGTCAGAAACGTTCAGAAAATAATTCCGCCTCTTGCGTTCCTGTTTTCAAACCTCTGTGTTGCGTGCGTTGAAAATTTAAAATCTGTTAGTTATAACTTTTTAAAAATCTTATGTATCTGATTTCAGTTTTGAAGAGATATAAATGCAAAGTGAAGAACCATGTTCATAATATACAATTTAATACAAAATTTATGTTAAGAGAAGAAAGCTCCTCATATGATATTGAAGCATTTTGTGCTGTAGATTAATGCGATAATGGTAAAGTGAAATTTGTTTTACAAGAATGTTAAATACTTATTCAATTATTCTGCTCATTATGGATCCTGTTTTCGAAAGACCACATTTTATATAAAATGCATATAATAAATAGCCATTGAAGCTTCTGTGCATTGATTAAAGAAGTTAACTTTACTATGAAGTACCCAATGCTTAATATAGATTTAAAAAAAGAAAAAACTAATTTTCTGCTTAAATTTTTTTCACTAAATTTTCAAAGATTTTTTTCTGTTCTGATTTTTAACGTATGAAATCAATGAATGTAGGATGTTTTTATGAAACGTCTCGGATTTTCAATGAACATGTATCATGTATAGGTTTTTAATTTTCTTGGTTATATATAAATTGTTATAGATTTCCAAGATTCAATACAATATTAATCCTTACATTCTCAAATTCTTTAAATTTTTTTTACTTTATATTGAAAATATCGCAAAAATATTCTACAATGATGCAAAATTAAAATCTGCTGACTCCTAATCATAAAAATATTTTATCATAAAAGCTGCTGCTTTGAATAAAAAATACAGCTATCGAATGATGGCAATAAGGAACTTTTTTAGAAATAGTAAAAGAAAAACGTTTTGGGGAGTAAAATTTTATATAATGTTACTTAGTAAAAATGTCTTTTTAGATTATTAGCAAAAATATCAGGGAAATTCTATATTTTTTTATTTCCCAAAATAATAAGGAAGGTGGAATAGGAACTAATGAGTGTAGTGTACTGATTTCATTGAATGTTCAGTGATTGGTATGAATTTAATAACTTCTAAAGAATTTTTGTTGTAATCTGTTAATAAGCATCTTTTCAAGAATACTTCCAACAAAGAACAGAAATTAAAATTATTGTAAATTTCTGAAAGTATATTTACTCTGTTTCTAAATCTCTAGTCATTCAAAAGAAAAATATTTTTCTTATTCTAAGTATTCAAAATGATGTTTTCGCTTCAAATGTAGTAAAGCACCATTTTCTATGAATATTTACCTATGTAATTTTGCTATATGAATAATATGGAATTAAAATTTTACTTTTATTACAAGTAGTTTTTTAAGTTGTTAGTAACTCACATATTCTAATTATTATCTAAAGAAAAACTCGTACGAATTTCAATATTAAAGTAAATCAAAATATTTAAACTTTTATTATTTTAAATAAATTAAAAGTTTTTAATTTGTGATAGGCGTGATTTTCGAATGAGCAATTGAAATAATCTAAGGAGACTTTACATAATTTTTATCGAAAGTAAATGGGTTATTAATTTTAATTAAGCTAAAACTACAGAAGAAATTTTTATAATCAATTCATTGGAAAAAATCTTGCTTTTCTTTATTTTAACTACAGTTTCTTTATCATAAGACCTTTTTCATGCATGTTTGTTTTCAGATTTATTATCTATATTGATGACCACTGTCGATCAGTTAGTTCGTCGAGGTAATTGGTTATATTTCGTTTCAGTTTAGATATAACCATGTCCATGATTTTGTCATATTGTCAGAAATAAAAGCCGTGTTTTAATTATCTTATATATGATTTATTCAGTATATATACATGATTTGTTAAATGAGCTTTTCTAATGCATACCAATCTTATGGCATCATTTCGGTATTGAAAACGAAAATGTCCGAATTATCTTCTAACTTTCGCGATATTACAACTTTACCTTTTTATTCATTTTGTAAATTATACAGATACTAAGGACAATCTTTATTTTGTTTCCAATAATGAAAGAAGATAAAATTTGTTGAAAATTTTAAATAAAAATATTTTTAAAAAAATTGCCAACATTTGGGAAGAATTTGGGCGACTTTGAAATTAGTAACATTAAATCATAATTCTTTAAATTTTGGGATGGTGTGAAATTCATTTTTGCGTAATAATATTTTCAGAAGTTATAGCGAAAATAATGC
Source organism: Argiope bruennichi (assembly GCF_947563725.1). Taxonomy (NCBI): domain Eukaryota; kingdom Metazoa; phylum Arthropoda; class Arachnida; order Araneae; family Araneidae; genus Argiope; species Argiope bruennichi. The sequence goes on along the minus strand of NC_079159.1, from coordinate 56,080,596 downwards.
AAAAATCTAGTTTACTTTTAAATCAAAATTTCAAAAAAAAAAAAAAAAATCGTTCTAAAATGCACTTTTTTATCCTTAAGGAATATACCAATGAAATTTGGTAGTTGTAGGAAAAACGTGTTGGTTTATAAAACGCCACATTTGCACACACTTAAATGATTAATGGTTACGTCTGAAAGGAGAATAAAAGAGCCGATTGTGTCGATTATATTCGTAATTTTGCATATTTCAGTGAGTAAAATTTAAAATTTACCTGATTTTTGAGTAATACAATTTGCGCGTAATTTTAATATCTTTAAATGGTTTAAAGTTTTTGAATTCGGCATCTACAAGGAATTAAAATGAAGCGTTTCCCCCTAATAATTATAAATTTACCATTGCTCTGAGAATTCACATTAAAGTTATATGATAAATTCTCGTAGACCGTCTGAAACCATTTGGAAATTTTAAACCATCATTTGCTAAATCAAAATTTTTTAATAAAATAATGAAACTAACTCAGTGCATTGATACTTTTACTCTTTAATTGGAATTTAAAAAACCAACGTATTGGAAATGGAGCATAGTATTTATTAACCATTGATATTAAACTAAAGTCTTTGAAACATTCATTCTGATGACTCGCAGCGATTGTATTTTTGATTCTCGATACATCATGTTTTTCAACTCGGATATAAATATCCGAACTGATTACTATCTATTCCGGTATCTGTGTTGTCAATATCTAATATGAAATAGATCCGTTTTGGTTTCCGTTTCACAAAGATTCATTCGAGCAGGAAAAATGCGTTCTTATCGGTATGTTGTCACTTTCTATAGCGTCAGGTGAATTGCGTTTCTACCTTTCTTATTTCTGATTGCTGAAAGCCGGAAGAAATTTGCGTCAGCAAAGATATTTCTATCAAAATGAATTCATCTTTTTTTCTTTTATTTATTTATTTTATTTATATTTTTTTTCATAAGAGGCATTTATTAACGCGTGCATTTAAGGTGGGAAAATGTATTATACTCTACGATTGCACGGACTGGCATCCTTGTTTATAGGTTTTTCGGTTAATAACTAAAGTAGCTAAGGATCAAGAGTTCAATTGTTATGTATGAAATATAATAATCTTGGAAGTGTCAATAAAACATAATTGAAGAGTTTCTTTACAACCTTTTTCAGTACGTATTACTTATAATTCGATTTTATTCTCATATGTGACTACGATAAGCAGAAAAATGGTTAAAATAAGGAATGTGACCAAGTTTCTATTGACAGGACACCCCATCACCCCAGTTCCATGCCATATACTTACAGCCTTTTAGCATTTCATGTATGAAACTTTAAGTGATGAAGCAAATTTAGATTGCAGATCAGAATGCGTGGGTAGGAGGGTAGGAGCATAATCGCAGTGAATTTTACGAACTAATATTACGAAACAAAATATACTTGGGATATGTCGTTATTCCTAGAATACTGACATATCCATTTTTTTTTAATTCCAATACTTGAATATTATTCAAAAAAATATGACGAAATCTGATTACTATTCCTTTCTTTTCTTAAATACAGTCTTTGGTGTCTCTTGCAACTAATGCGACAGTTACATCTACAAAAAATTTCATAAAAAATTCGGTAAAAAAAAATCGCCTGACAATTGAGATCGATAATGAGGCAAATGCAATCGCAGTTATTTTCCCACAGAAGACTTCGTTAATTATTCCTTTTTTTTAGTTCATATCTTGAAGTCCAAACTCAAAGTACTTTAAGAAAATGTGCGACTGACGTAAATTTCGTACATCATATTCGAATGATAGATGTATAACAATTCCACTCTAAAATCGTTTCAGGAAGCATAATGAACACATTTACTAAACTGAATTGTGTTCATTTGTTTTAGTGAAAGTTTTCTTTCAAAACATTAAGTCAGAAATCACTCATAAAAAATATTTTTTATTAGAAATTGTTTTAAAATCAAATAAATTGGAAGAGCTCTTTCGGATGCCTTTTATATTCACTTTATTCCTATTCTCAGAGAATCTGTTTATTCACTATCGAAAGTAAAATTTATAAATAAATTACTGCTATTATATTAATTTAATGAAAGGAATCGAAATAATTTTAGAATTTATTTTTAATCTTTTAAATCTTTGAAGTAAGAACAATGGACAAAAGATGATTCAAAATTTGGTAGGTAAGTAAATATGTTAGTATAATTGTTATTTATATGACAGAATTCTAAAAAATGCTATTAATATATGATGACTGTTGGTAGTATTTTAAAACTGCGAATAGCTTCCATTTCTTTCTATTTGTACTATATAATCTAAACTATGAAGTTCTAGATCCTGAAAATATGTTTAATGTCACTTGAAGTTTTACAATCTTTAGAAATAAAAATTTACTTAGAAATGGATGAAATTGAAGTATGAAATATTTGATATTATATAGCTTTTAACAAATTATATTATTAAGTTAAGTCGAAACTGATTGTATACAGTAAGTTAAAAAAAATTTCTTTTGTCGGTATGTTTTGAAATTTATTTTATTAGTTTTGAAAGGATAGATTAAGTACGCAAACCATTTTACATTCATTCATAAATATAATTCGTAGAAAAAATTGAAGCAATATGTATCACTGATTCTGTATATAGTACATTTAAGAGAAGATGACATGAACTGTAAGAGGTAGTAAACTGTACGAAAGCTATTGTTTTTTTTTATTTTAACTTGCTAAGTCGAAACCTTTTGGTGCTAGACGGTAGTCTTTGATGAAAATGTTAAAACGCACGGAAAAAGTAAGAATTTTTTGAAGTTCCCAAATAAAATGATAAAAAATTTTGGTGATATTTTTTGAAATTATGATTAGAATTTTAATTAAAAATTAAACTAATATTCGGCGTTTTCCCGAAATAACTTCTGAAAACATTATTGCCCCAAAATTTACAACTTTGAAAGCTTAATAACTGCGTTTTTCCAATGTCACCGATTTAATAATCTTTCCAATTTGGCAAGTTTTTTAAATATATTTGTTGCTTGGTTTCCAACAATAAATAATTACATTGCTGCCCCGAAATTCAAATCGTTTTCATTGTTTCATCAAAAATTTAATTGCGTGAGTTTCTTTCATTGTTGTAAGGTAAAGAAATAGGATTTTGTAATATCTGCTTACTTTAGAAGACGAATAAAAAGTGAAGTTGTAATGCTATGAAATTTAAAAGAAATTGAATTGGACATAAATGTTTTAATAGCTCTTTGTTATTTCATGTGATTGATCTCCATTAGAAAGGTTCATGTACGCAATGAAAAGAACATTTAAAACAAATAAAATAACGCGGTCTTAATGCTTGTCATGGATTTTATTACTTAATGCTTGTCATGAAATTTTATTTAAAACGATTTAATTTAAATGAAATATAACTAATATTCCCGGCGACCATCTATAATTAGGTGTCTTCCAGATAACGGAAGAGACAGCGATATCCGATGATTTCCTATGTAAAGTTATTCTATAATTCCTTCTACTATCACGTTCTAATGTTTTCTTAAATGAATAAAACTGCTATCTGTAGGTTGTGAAATGTCCCTTAATTTAAAGTCATATTTGTAGTTCTCGAGGATGACTAACAATTGCATTAGCTTCCCCCTTGTAGAATGAAATGAAATGAAGTGATTTAATTCTAATGTCTCGGTTTCGGAACCACATCAGGTCGCGAGTTCGAGACCAACACAACGAAAGACCTACGTACAGTAAGATCTGGTGCGCATTGAATCCATCGGTGTGAAACATTTTAATTGTAAGAGCTTACATTTTTTGTTTCACCATTGGAGTTATTTTTATGCAAACTGTAACTACAATTTTTTCGTGGGGATTATGTGATATTATAATCTGGTTCATGAATGGTATTTCTGATTATTTTTAAAATATTTCTTTATTGAATGTTTAAAAAAATTCTTGTCAGCAAAATGGAAGACAGATTAATTTTTATTTTTGTTAAATGCTGGTATACTACTCGTATATATGACTGTTTGACCATTTTTGGAAATCGATTCTCGAGCCCGTAACCTTTCGGTCTCGAAGCAGCGATTCATCCACAGAGCCACCGAACTTTCATTGAAGTAAAACAACAAAACTTAAACGTACAACGCATTGTTTTTATTTAAGAATAAAGTTAATGACTCTTACTTTATAAATTGTTGATATAGGAAAACTTTTAACACGGAAAGTGTTCATTGAGATAGGAAATTCTTCATCGTATTCGAATAATCTTTCTTCTTTCAATACTGAAGGAGGTATAAAGGAATGGAAAATTCGACCTTCCACTATTCTCTTCCCGTTGTTAAGCTGAATGATTTATCAATGAAGTCGTCTGAGACTTTCACCCTTCCATCCTCTCCAGTTCGGGTCCGAAATCAATTAGCTATCGTAGCAACAAGATAGCTAGGACAAGGCCATTACTCGCATGTTTGTATAGTAAACTTTTGAATGAAGATTGGTTTGGGATTATAGACCATGATCGGAGATGTACAGAAATTTTCCATAACGAACGTCATGAGAACCATTCCAATTCGGTATAATTTCTAAAAGAAATTTATTTTATTAACTAAGCTTTTGGAAGGTTGGAAGTTTCTGCTTGTCCCATCTGTAAGGTTTTATGAAAGCTTCTGAAAAAGCATTCATAAAAAGGGACAAAATTCCGTAGTCATTACACTTAATTCAATAAGCTTGCGTTTAGGTAATTCAATAATTGCTGTAGGTAGAAACAAAATTTGTCTGTTTTCAATTAAGGAAACGGTTATTCTTTTGATCAGATGTTAAAATTCTGTTCGGATGAAAATAACATTTCAACCATGCACCTAAATATTAAGTCAGATTCGTTCAATTTAATTTCCTCTGTAGCTGGTTCGAAGCATATACGATAAATAGGTAAAAATACTTTCTTCAAGTGATTGTTGTTCTTAAGAAATCTTTCTTCCGAATCTGCCATGTGAAAATCGTTTCGCTTCACTGTGAGGAGATAATTGTTCTTGTAACCGACCTTCCCATTGTTTAGGCTGTAAAATATACTGTATTTCACCGCTTAAAAATGTCTTCAATCCCTCTGGTTCTCCAACGTCATTATTTATCAATTCACAAAGTACGGCGAGGAGTTATTTACTATGGTGTTGTAAAAAACATGAAAATATTAGATATAAAATTGTTGGTTTTTTTTTCATTTCTTTTTTCTGTTTTCCTACATTCTTAAAACAGCCATGCCATTTAGGGCCTGTCTTCCCTCTGTGCTGGAGTAAAAGCGTTTAGAGCATTTTTTTTTCTTGTTTTTTTTAACTCTCCAAAAGAAACATAATCGATGACCTTGAAGAAGCAGGAAAAAGGACAATGAATAACTACAGTTATATATATACAGACATATCCAAAATGATTTTTGATTTGGGGAAAAGATAGCTGCATTTGTAAATCTATAATGTAACAAATAAATACAATGATATTAAATGAGCACAAAAAAGTGTGTTTATTTGTGTGGTCTTTCTAATTCCTTGGAATCAAAAGATTTCTTTTAAGAACTATAAACTATTAAAAATAGCATGTTAAGATATTAAATATACGTTTTTATCTAATTTTTAACTGCTTTGAATTTTAAGCTTAAAAAAATACATAAATTATTTTTAGAATCCTTATAGGATTATTAACTATTGTAATGGTTCTCATTATACGATTTTTGGAAAATTTGCCTATCTTTACTAATTTTGATTTTCAGAAACCAAAGCCACCGTTCACCCAAAAGCCATATAAAACTTTATCCATATTAACAAGGTAATATGAGAAGTTTTGGTTTGGAAATGTGAGGAATATTCGGTAAGAAAGGGAAAGGATAGCTCTCAGATAAACCACCCAGCTCAAAAGTAGTGGTAATTGTGGAGTAATGAGATTTTCTTTTCTCTGTAATTCCCTAACTGCTAAAATAAAAGGATAATTCAAAATAAGTGAATAGTCGACTCATAACAAGGAGTAACTGTGCTAAAAAAATTATAGCTGCAATAGAATCTTATAAGGAAGAAGTAACTACTTCATGGGAAAGAAACCGGATGTATTTTTAATGGTTAATTGAGTAGATTAATTAACTCATTGATTAATTAATTCATCCTACATCTAAGTTACATTTTATTATCTAATGTAGTTATGAGTTATTGAATACAAATCAATTAAGAGAATATGATGCTCACTGAGCCTCGCGACAACCGCTGTTTTTAAAATGTGATAAGTTTATCTTCAAAGCTTTCTATAAATTCTGTCCTATCTTTAAAATCATTTCTATGAATAGTTTCATTGACCTATGCAAAATACGGTTAGGAATCCTTATTTAATAGTTATACTGATTTGGAAATGTTGCTATCTGATATTATTCTTGGTGTCAAAATGGGGGAATTTTGACTCAAGATTCAATTTCATCGTAAATTCGCCAGCTACATGAGCCTGATATAACTGGTGCACCTTATACCTTTTGTTATGTATCAAGCGTTCTCACGTCAGAAGGACGTAAAAGTTTAGAGAGTGAAACGTGTATCATTGCGATGTTAATCATCTAATCGCGTGATCATGTGTAAATGAAAGCCCCAAAAAATCCCTCATATAATTTCAAAATAGGATGTCTATGAACTAACTTCAAAAATTTGGAAAAAATCTGTCCATATAAAAAAATAGAATGCTTATAAAAATGGTATTTTAAAAAAATTTGATAATTAATTTGCGATATGAAATTTATGAGTAACCAAAAAAATTTTCAACATTAAAACAGACAGATGTTATAGAAATTGATTTTTGTATGTTTCATTTTAAAATAAAAACAATAAAATATGATCAAGGGAATCACTCTAAGTTCTAAAACTTTAAAATTTTGTAAATTCTTTTCCTTTTATTCCATTTTGCTTTTCTTTAAAAGCATATTGAAGTATTTTAAACTATAAAATCTTAATACTAAAACATTTCTGAAAAATCATTACTTTTTTAATACGAAACTAGAATTAATTTTGATGCAAAACTGGTGATTCAGTTTCTTAGATAATATTTTTTAATAAATACTTGTGAATTATTTTCGTTGTTAAATGAAAAATCTCAAGCATGATTGATTATTAAGTTATAAACGTTTCCAAGATTTCAGTATTGTACGAAACAAAATATACTATGATTTCATATCTTTTATTAATGAAGTTTGTTAAAAAAAAAGTCATTTTGTTATTCATTTATTTCTCAAATATTTCATTATCACTGGAAGTATTTATCGCAGATCCAGCATAATTTTGTTTATTAAACCATATCGATAAGAAATAAGAGAGAGAGGAGGAAAAAAAAACAGTAACGGCAATTTCTTGAATGAGAATTGTCTGATAAAACGCTTCTTTCACTGACGTGACCATCGTGTGATTTGCATCCATGAGTTATTGCGTTCGTTTTCTCTTGCACGAGCTGTAATAGAACTTGACCTCTTACAGGGAAACGAGTTTACCTCTTTCCTCACGGAATAACTGAGAAAAACCGCTAATTTCATTTTGACTACTTCAATTCTTCTAACACATTGCATCACTTTGTCTTGAAGTAGGTTTCGGCACTCGAGTGTCAAGATGTTGGTTGACAGAGGCTACTGCCTCCTTCCTCTTTATTGCTTGTGCGAATATCGTTTTCCTTTATTCCTTGTTGAAGTGGCAGAGGACTATTAAAGAAATTTTTTTGTATTTAAGTTCCTTTCATACTACTTGTATAACTAGCAATAGAGTTTCTATCTATTGATTATATTGTCCATCAGTGAAAGGAGGAATGTATATGGGAATGAAGAGGAGATTAAAAATAATGAGAGAAGTAATTCAATAAATCTAGCATATTGAAAATATGACATTCCGAAATTTTTGTTAAGTTACTTTAAACAAATTTTCTCAATGTTTTAAATCTTAAAATATATAAATTCAACGAAAAAAATATATCCTTTAATCGTTTAATAATGCTTAACATTTTAAACGGAAACAATGTTTCTGTTCTATTTGACGAAACTCATTTCCCATCCTTTCTTTGTTCATAAGAAAGGTCTTTTTTTTCCTCTTAAAGTTAGTGATTATCTTGGCTCGCAATCGCTAGAATATCGGCGTTTGAATGGGCGTTCCTTTCCAAATATCAGGTAGGTGGCGAAACCCCTAAATTTTCAGTCCCCCCATCTCCTGTCTACCTCTTGTGAATTATGTTGCACATCTTCGTGTCATTTTTCAAACGGTCTATTTGAGCCGCGCCGAAAAAGAAAGCTGCCCTCTTGCCCTTTATTGGATTATTTATTTATTTATTCTTTTTCCTGTTCCTTTCCAATCGTTTGGGTGGCCTGGTATCAGCACTGCTACCGCAGGGCGTATTTTGTACGCAATACCGATTGTCCTACGAGCCGATAAATTATCCATTCGTTAATTCCAATCGTAGAATCGTTTTTTTTTTCACCGATTGGGGTGGTGACTGCTAGTAAATGTTCTTCAGACGGGGAAAAGATTATCGTTTCTCCTCGCAATTGATTTGGATGTTTTAGATTAACTGAAATAGCGTTAAAACACAGCAATTAGTTAAACAACCGTTTTTTAGATTTCATCCTAAAAACGGATTAGATCCGAGAAACTCGTATCTTCAGCACAGTTTTCCTTCGCACAGGGCAAAACTCTTCAACGGCTTTATACCATTTATAAAAATTCTATAGGTGAATAAAACTATCCATACCCGCCCCCGTGGATTCACAGTTTCTGATAACAGATCTCCAGCAGTGATTTAATTTGAGCTCAAACTAGATAAATAATGCAATGATTATTAATGAAAATTTCATTTAAGAATTATAACAAGTGTTTTTCAAAATTCTACTGTTTTAACTAAAGTAAAGGGTTAAAAATAGCTGCCTGTAATAAATCATATGTTTGTTTATTTGTTTTAAATTTATCTCTTACTTTGAAAGAAATTGCCGCTCTCGAAAATTTTAAAGCCTTGTACTAAGAAATTATTTAATTTGATATCCTCCGCTCTAATATTGCTTTTCAAAAGTAAGGTAAAAATGCATAATCTCACAATATTAAAATGAAAAGCTTTATTAATATAATTTTATAAAATAAAAATGATAAGAGTTGGTAAAAGCAAATATAATTTCCAAATGGTTTGTCTTTTAACAAAGGCCGTGGGAAAACAAATATTTATATACATCCTAATGTGATCTAACATCATATTGTTCATGGTTTGCATTTCAACATTTCTGCTTAATGTAATAGATTAAAGGTATTTACATAAAATCATATTTAAAAATCTTCTTTTTTCTACGATAGTAATTCTTAAAGGAATGATTTTATGAACAATACTCTGGCAATTCATATATACTACTACAAGAGGAGGGGAGAGAAGGGATTGAAATTTCAAATTTGCTATTAAATTGAGACACATTATTTCCAACATTATTAAATATTAATAATGTTGCTAATGTTATAAATTATTATACTATACACATTATTTAATACATTTTTTTCCCAACATACACAGTTTTTTTTTTCATTCAGATTCTGGACTAGGGGATGATTCAATTGAAACCTATATAATGACTTAATGTAAATATTCTTTTCGTTTTTTTTTTCAATATATTTGTTTGAGCGCTCTGAATATTTCAACAATTCATTTCACAAATAAGGTTTTTGAATATGTTTTACCTATTAAAATCTAATGAATCCTAATCTCATTAATCATTATATATTTTTTCTTTTTTTATATCATTATATATCTTTTATTATTATATATTTATATTATCCGAAATTAGTTAATATATCGTACAAGTTAGCGATAGAAAGATTGCCTGTGGTAAGCTATTGTTTCTAGACTCTTTTGAAATCAACAAAAGGGCATGGAGCTTCCGTATTTCGATTAATAAATTGCTATAAAAATTTCCGATATCATGACATATCATAAATTGAATAATTTTTTTTTTTCTTCATGTATTTGCAGTTTCGAAAGTCTGTCGCATTTGTTACATTCGATGTAGAAAAAAAGTGAAAATGATGTTCTTTATTTTTGACTTATGTTCTGGCCATAGCATTGCAAATGTAAATTGCGAACCTAATGTTATTTTTTTAATTTCGTGTTTGTTTTCTTTTTAATTTTCTAAGTTTTTCAAATATTTTTCAAAATATGTTAAGAAAATGTTGAAATTTTTCTAAATGTCAGATTTATTTTCCAATGAATTTAAAATTTTATACGATATTCAATTTTTTTTCTCTGATAATGTGTTTGTCCTTAACCGTTAACATTCCCACACCAGTAGTTTAAGTAAGTTGTTTGCAAAGAACTAAATTATCATCTATCCTCCAATTAGGGTAACTTTTAACGCAGTTGAAAATTCCCATTTCTACTGAAAAATTGGTTCGCTTTCCTTATTATACTCTACTGCCTGCTATGTGGTCGCCCTCTATCCTCCATTCCCTATAATTGTGGAGTTCCGTTTGTCCCTGCTTTTTCCATTCACTTCCCCCTTGTAAAACTACATATTCTGCTCCTCCTTTTGTGTTTGTGTAAACAGTTCGGCCCAATTGTCCTTTTAATAGAATAGTAACCATTCGGGGGGGGGGGGGGGGAGAATTCTGTAACGTCTGAAGGATTATGCTATCTACCTTACAAAAGTTTATAACGTGTTTAAAAGGATCGGAGCGACATATGAAGCATGGGCTTTGTTCCCAATAAGAATTCTGTTATCTTAACTAGACCAAGAAAAAGCACTTGCAATAAAGGATGGGATTTGATTGTTATTGAATAAGATTTATCTATGAAAATTTATTACATAGGTATGGCCCTCCCACAGCGAAATATACCTTTTGTTATAGTGATATATGAGGACTTTTATTTTTTATTGCCTATATTTGCTGGCCTTTTGTATCTAAATATAAGCTTCTAAAAGTTATCACGCGTTATACAATAATCTTAATTATCATCAAGCTTATGACAATATACGGAATTTCTTACTTAGGGATCTGCTAAACGAATGGCCATAGATAGCGAACCATGAAAACTTCCCTTTTTATAGACACCGCATACTTGTGGTTTTTGGCGCTTACTTTTCTAAAGCATATGGCCAGGAAAGTTATGTAATTTAAATTTTCAATTTATCTTCTCAGATTTTTTTGATTACATTGAATAATTAAATATTTTTTTATGTGATATTACAGTTCACGTACAAAATTTAACGAAGCTAAGAAAATCCCAGTTAATGAACTTGACATTGAAGGTTTGTTGATAAAAGATATCTAACTAAAAGATCCCCAGTATTTGCCCAATATTTATCTGAGTGGACAGCGAATAAAAATGCATTTGTGGGGAAAAAAATACATACTGTCTACCTACGCCTAATCTCAGCGCCAGTAACCTTCTAGAAAAACCGGAAGTACTAATGGCGGAATCCTACCTACGATGTTGATATTCTTTTCTGTCCTGTCACTAACTAAAAGATCTGTTTTTCTACTCTTCCACCCCATTAGGCCTAATTACACTGTGTGGATGAAGAACTGACATTTCATAGCTGTCTTGATGAAACTGGAAATGATCTATCGTGTATTTGTTGAGAGGGCCGAGCCGGTTAAGATTATCGGATCAATTGTGACGTAGATGTAGGACTTCTGTGAGGCTGCTATCAACCCATCATATCGGAAGGAAGCTGTCCTAGTTAGCTTTTATCTGTATTTATCAATAATAAACCATTAATACTGCATCATGGTCAGTGGAATAGAAGTTCAAAGGTAATGACTGCCACAGAGTGGGAAGAGATGTTTATTGGAAAATGTATAATCATGACATGTGTTCAAATGAAAATAGTAAAATGGAAGAAGCAAAGGTTGTGTGAAGAATCTACTTGTGGGAAGATATATCCATTAAAACGTCAATAAAATCAAAAGGACAGATGAAACAATCTTAATTTATTGAATTTACTGTTTATGAAATATTTCATTCTAATTTAGGCTGCTGATAAGATTCATTTTTTTCTTATTCATTATTGAAAAACTACAAGGATTTTAAGTACCCAATCAGAATGAATTCGCTCTCTCAAAATAATAATGTTCTACGATTAAAATGCACAAATTTTGTTTTTGTTCATTCTTTTCATAAAAGGCCGACGGAAATAATCTTTGCCTTTCAAAAGAGGATTAAAAAAAAAAAAGCAACGTGAGGGGATAACAAAAAGCAAAACTCCTACCTATGCTGCTTCTTTTACTTACAAAGTATACTTGAACAAACAAGCTGTTTGACAGCCTGTCATGCAATGTTTTACATTCAACAGTTATTCACCGTGCTCTTAGTTTTCTAAATTCACTCCCTGAACACATCTCTTATTTCATCTTCCAGGGCTTTCCTCTTTGGAGAGGAAAGACGGATGTCGGATTCTTTTATTTGTTTCTTATTGGATTGTTTTTCCTCTTGCAAAATCCTCGACTACTTTAAACCAAATAATCGTTACTTGGTTTCGCTGCTACATGTGTTTCTCATTTCTTTAGATAATGAATTCCCATCTTGAAGATTTGGTTAATTTCTTATCTATTCAGTTTCGGAATGAAATGTTCCTTTTATTTTCTTCCCGTTATTTTTTTTAATTGTGCTTCCCTGCAATTATTTTTAAGCCTTTATCTCCGAATCATTCTTTTACTTTTTCTTTTGTGTCCGATGCTCTTTTTGCAGTAAGAAAAGCTCAAAACCTATAATTTACTTTCTTTCATAGCAGTTACTTTAATTTTTTTTCGTTTCTGTAATTATCAGTACGCTGTCAAAATGTTATAAAAGTGAATAATTTCATGAGAAGTCCCATTTATTGAATTAAAAAAAAAGTTCCGTTTTGATAAAATGTCAAATGAAATTTGTTATTTTCACGTCTTGTTATCTTTTGATTGTAAGTATTAATTACATATTATAATGAAACATTTTTATAGGATATAATTGGCTCAATCTATTAATATTATTATCAGGAAACATTTCTGCAACAATCTATTACAAATCAAGACAAAAAATACTTTGTTAATAAGAATTTTCAACAAAAACATTCCTTTCCGTTTCCTTAAAATTTTTCATTGATTCTAAAATATGTGTTTGGAGTCTTTTTCTTCTGATTTAAAAAGTACATTTCAGAAATGGTTAAACATTTATTGTGTAAGTATTTAATGCTTTTTGACAATGATGAATGTAATGCATTTTGAGAAGAATAGTTTAAATAAATGACATCCAATTACGATGCACACATCTCGGCTGCATTCACTTTGGAAATCATTTTAATGAACATCGTTGCTATAACAAATGTGCGTGATATGCCGGATATCTTCTTCAATAAACCATTCAATTCGTCGCCATTGGGATGCATGTAAAGTAGTTAGGGGTCATTCATTTCTCATAGCATTGTGTTATGACAATTTTAATTTTTATCATATATCACTCTGCAAGTTGTATAACTCCTCTTATTCAATGATTTTCTTTAAAATAAAAAATATTATATTTTGTGAGTTGAAATCAAAATCCGAATTGAAATTGCCGCATTACAGTATATCTTGGCGCAATCACTCCATTTAGTAATTAAAAAAAAAAAAAAAACTTTTGTGCTTGTTAAATTTAAAAGTCTTAACCATCATCGATCCTTCTGGTGATTATCAAAGGGATTTCTTTCTTGGTATATTTTGTTAATGCACTTTGAAAATTCAAAAACATTTTGTAATTATGTAAGTCCATTCTATAAAACAACGATAATAATAGATGTGAGTGTTTCAATTTCTATAATTAAAATCCGAAAAGATTTTTTTTTCGAGCAAATCATTCTAACAGCTCCGGTTATTTCTAGAAATCAATTTTTTCCCTTCTACTGTGAATAAAAAAAAGTATATTAAAAAAAGGAGGCATTAAAGCAGAAGTTCTTAAGCAGTCCGTAGTGATTATGTCGCGCCGCAGTTTACACGTACGTTCCTTGAACATAATCTACAACCGACAACAATTTGACCTATTGTTTTCCACGAACGTATCCAATTATGCAGATGCGAGAAGGTCGCACCATTTACCCACATTTTAAGCCTGTCTGACAACAATAATTGTCGTGGGCTTGGATTCTCCGTAGATCGGAAACATTCCTCCGAAGGAAAGGAAGTGTTGGTTCAAACCGACTTTTAGGTATAAGTTCTGCGGACCAACGCCCTCATTTGTGAACTTCTCGGAAAAAGGTTCCGATGAAAATGCTCAGGTGAAGATTTCGAGGAAATACAATTTTTCGATGGTAATAGCCTACGCGAATCACCGAGTCCTCCGCGTCGCTCGCTCCTTCCTTCTTGGTGAATGGGACAAAACAACAGAAAAAAAAATTGGATTTTCTTTGCAATTTCGGCTTTTGTTTTTTCTTTCTCCTTCTTGTTACCAAAGTAATCACATCAGTTTCGCTAAAATATTGGTTTTTATGACGCAAGGGGGAAAATAATCTCAAGTTTGTTTTGTGTTAAATTTTCCAATTTTTAAATGTTAACTCCTTCAATAATCATAAGATTTCTTCAAATTACTTGATTCTAAGCAGCGTTTTTAAAATCTACATTGAATCGAAGTTCATGACAGTTACTACTGTTTCTATTACTGTGATAGTTTTCACTTTATTTCATCACAAATTAACATAAAAACTTAATTTCATCTATTTAGCTTATATACATATAATTAGAAATAATAGTTTATAAACAGTCTTGAATTTCTATCTTCTCACCCGTTATCTATATACTTAAAATAATTGGTCAAAGTAACGAACCAATCCCCTCCCCCACTCCAGTCCCAACCATTGGTCTTATGTCGATAATTATTATTTTCTATGACAGTTCATGCCCCTAGATATGTCGTCAGTGATTTCTTCGCTACTACCTCTGTCTTTTCAGAGAAATTTCAAAACACCAAAATATTGTTCAACTATGCATTCTATATAGTGGAAAATCATAGCCTCGATCACTGTAAAAGAAATATAAAACGGGAATATTCATTGTTGATTCTAGGTACGCAAGCGTTTTATTTTTGCCACATATGTAAGTCTATACCAATAAAAGCGTCTTTTTGTGAAAATTATTCTTGATTTTATCTGAAATTGATAAAAATCGAAACAAAAAACAGATCTTAATATTTTTTAAATAATTAGATTAGTAATTATGTTTTCACCTTTGGAACAAAATTCATTAATGGAAAGAAAAACTCTTTAAGGAATTACAATGCCATGAAAAAGGATTTCGCTTTAATTTAATTGCGATTACTCTCTATTCATTGTAGATAATTTAAACAAAGATAAATAATAATCAAAAAGAGAATAGCTCATAAAGAAAAAAAATCGGATATTGGAAACATTTTAATCAAATTATTCGATTTAATCGTAAAGCGAAAATGTTTAAAAATTGGCAGTTATTTATTCAAACCCAACATATGACCAATATGAGTAGGTTAGATGGGAGATAAAAAAAAATGAAATATCAATTTTTCTAAGTTCAAATGATTGCTAATTTGTCGAAGAAATTTAATTAATACAAGTAGAGAAAAGGTGAAATTTACAGATTGAAAAATCGAAGTATACTTTATACAAGAGAGAATACCCTATAAAAAAATTCAATCAATGTTTTTTTTTTTCTTAAAAAAATTCGATTTTGTCGGTAAAAAAATAAAGGGATATCAAAAAATGAGTATAAAACTTTTACTTTGTCCAAATTAGCGGGACGAAAAACAGTTTTACTATAAATGCGTTATTCTACAATTTCAGATGCCTCGCTTTCGATGTTCTCGGGTGAAATCGCATTCAAACATAATTCAGAAAAAAAATTATTTCAAATTTAATTTCCACATTTCTTTTCTTAATAACATTACGCATAGCAATTCGAAATTACAAAATAATATTTTTAGGATACGAGTATTTTTTTCTTTGCCCCATAAATACGATCGAATAAAAAAAATTGCATTCATTGATATATATTTTTACCAGATGTTATCTTCTGCATAAAACTCATTTTAAACAAATTTCAAATCTTTCCCGAAATTAAAAAAAATATATCGAATTTATGTACATATTTAATTTTGCTCCTGGCCCAACTAAGTTATATGAACATTTGATGACTCATTTTATAAGTTAATACCTATAAGTATCTACATCAAACCTTTCCTCTCAGATTGCTAACCTCTTTCTCAAAAGTATATATGATATGTATGTGTGTGTGTAATGATATTTTAATATCTAATTTAATCCTAACTAATTTCCTAAATTTTTAGCCTAATTTAGCTCATGTAAAAGTCATTCTCTTATTTTCTGATCTCATTCCACTTTTAATTTAACTGGAGCTTGTAAAAATTACTGTGCAATCAATTCTACGTATCAAGTGAAAATGATCCCTCCGTTGTCCTTTTCAAAGGTCAACACGTGTATTCAATCGCCACGTGGCCGAAAATCCTATGTTATATAAAACTAGTAATCATTTGTTTCGGGCCCTTCCTTCCTTACTTCTGCTTTTGTTACGCGCTGTGGCGGACGTGCCTTGTCCGCGTCTCTGCTTGTAAATAATTATGCTTTCGCGGAATGGATATTAAAATCAATTTAAAAATGTAAAATGTCTCTGCAAGGTCTTCGAACCTGCATTCGGCTCCAACCAAAATATGCTTATATAAATTTCAACACCGGTTTGAAATCTGGCTGCATGCTGTAATGGTACGTTTTGCATAGCCAGTCCAACAACTGAATAGCAAGGAAAATTCTGTTATGTATTTTAATTTCGTATTTTGATAAAGGCTGGAATAGTAGTGAACATCCTTTATTTTATATAAAGAAATATCACAAATAGTTATAATTTTATGCACACGCATGGATAAATATAGTATAGCCTTCTATACTTTATTCTGATCTGTTATTTGAATTTAAATTATACAATGAACTAACGGACAGGTGGCATTTTAAAACAATTATGGCCTGCTGATACAAATGTAGTGTATGTTAATATTTTAGATATATTTTGGCCCGAGAACACATTTGAAAAGAGAAAAATGTTTCGTTTCTAAAGATCCTAAAAATGAAATAAATTTATTATCTATTAAGATGCATGCTTCTTGCATTTTTGTCTCTTGTTTTCTATGTCTTTTCTTTGTTTGCACATTTGTTGCTGTTACGAATGCTTATTAGAGTACCCAGAGAACTGTTGAAAATCAAGACATTTGAAGAATTCCAATCTTTTCAAAGAGATCGCTTATCAGGGAATGCAATTTATTCGTCGTTATCTAGCCGACTATACCTATTTGTCGTTAGCTTTGTATGCAGATAATTTTCCAGTCGAATAAAGAATGAAAGACGCAGTGTGAAAGGTTTTGCTACTCAAATATTATAATAAGCGGCTCCTTTTGGGATTGCATTCCACGTTTCAAGAAAACTTCATGCAATGTGCTTGTTAAACTGATCGGGGTTTGTGGAACATTGATGTCAGCCGAGGATTTGTAGCCAACACTTGACCATAATTATGTAATCGTCTCTAAAAATTGTAATTGCCCCTGAAAGTGTTTGTTTTTAATATACAACACAAATAAATATAATAAGATGTGACAATTTAATAAATAAAAACAAGCAGAACTATTAAGAATAGTCCTATTTGAGGACATACGTAATTCTAGAGATGATGTTCAAAATTCTATCATAGAAGCTTTTTCCAATACAGAAAAGATGAAATTTCAATTGATAGTTATTTCTGACTTATAAATAGTTCAGCAAACTCTGCTCAAATCGATCAGTGTTTTGAATTTAATTATCAAACTCGTTTTTGTAAGCGTACAGATCGACTCCGTTTAAACAATTTTTGCTCGTTTAACAGATAATCTGATCTGCTATATTTCGATGTTGACGCTTAGTTTATTATACAATAAAGTTCATTATGAAAGAAATAAGATTTATTAATAAATTTTTAACAAAATAATCCTTTCAAATTCACTGCAACCCTAGATTGAGAGGTTTTTAGATTTCTTTCTTTTCCGAACGTTACCACTTTTTAAAAAAACAAACATTCTGAATACTTTAGTTAGAGAAAATAGATGACGTAAGAAATGCCAAGTGTAAAACAGTGGTGAAGTTTTCATGTTTTGTCATGACGTCACATGATTGTTGATAACAATCAGTAACGTAGTGAGATTCTCCTTTTTCATAACTAGCCACCTGCATCGCTTCGAATATTTCGCCATTTTTGGCCAAGAAGAAGCAAATTAAAGAAATAAAATTATGTGAATAAATTGTGTACACTAATTTTAGTGAAACAAATGTCTCTGAAAACAATGCAACTGATTATTTTTTATGATATAACTTATTCAGATATTATCCATTTAATTTCTTAACATCTTTTGGAAATATTATTTCATTTATTAGTCTATTGGCCCTCAAGATATAGAAGAAAACTTACTCTAAAATTATTTTAGTAATATTTATGAAGTTGATAATAATCATTAGTGTAACGTTAACACTTTTATTATATCTTGTTTCTATAAAAAATTGCTTTATTGAATGACGATTAATAATTTGGTTTCTGCCAATATAACTCGATTGATTCACAAATCCAATTACCCTATTTGAAAAATGTTATTCTTCTAAAATATATTTCCAAATTTCACTAATAAAATCTTTTTTATCACACATTTCCTTTCATTATTTGTTGAAATAGACTTTATGAAGTAGTATTTATCAGTAAAAAAATATCTCGCTTTTATTTTATTCGTAACATATGGATATAGAATAGAAAATCTGGATCAAGTTCTGTGAATTTTCATATAATTGTAAATTTTAAGGAATTACCCATGTATTTTTCCACTCTATAATTTTTAACTCGAGTTATAAAAATAAAACTGCAATAAAGATATAGATCTTCTTCGAAACCCAATAAGGAATATAAGATAATGCTAGTGAAAACATTATAATTTTAAAGAATTTTTATTTAAAAGAAGAATACATGGTTTCCTTGTTATAAATAACTAGTGGTGGTCAATAATGGAGATTTCTCAACACTACTGTTTCATCCCAGTAGTGCCTAAGGGGTTGAGCTAGATTATCAGCCATCGTTACGTGCTGCTTCGTGCGTAACCCTTTCACTAGGCAAGCCAAAATAATATAGCTATTCTCGCTCTGATGTGACTGGAGACACTGACATCTTTCAGTATGCACGCAGGCGTGAAATAGTTCAGGCAGATAAGATCATGTATAGGTTTTGGGAACAACTAGCATGAATAAATTTATTGTAATGACACACACTCAGAATTGATTTTGACTCGTGCCGACTCAGACTCTCACTTGGATATTAAATGGTTGGGTAAATTTTCCCTTTTCTCCCCTTTTGTGAGATGACTATCTATCAGACTCGGCAAGTGGGTGGCTAATTTCTTTCGATAAGTGTAAAGGAACAATTTACTGTATTAAGAAATCGTTGGTTAATTGCGTAGTTATTGAACAGCCCGCTAGAGTACGTCAGGTACTTAAAATACTTGGTGCATTATTTTATCTTTAGATCCACAAAAAAAGAAGAAATTACCAGACACCTTTGCATTTTATTTCGTTTTCAGTTCAGTATTAGTTTCTTTAATCTGTTGAACATACTTTGAAACTAAAAAATAAAATAAATAATAGATCATCTTTTTGTCCTTTCAATTCAACAGGATGTAATAAAAGTAAGAGGAGTAGTTTTTTCAATATATGTTTAGCTCTTATTTTATACACTCGCTTTTGGGCTATTACACTTTAATTCTTTTGCATTTACTGATTCATCACGTAGCATTGAATATTATTAAAAGATTAATTTCTTTTTAATGTACTATTTAGAAAGCTCGATTTTTAACCTGCCTTTGATATAAAAGGAGACGTTTCAGATGTTTATCCCGCCTCCTAAATATAGCAAAAGGCTATGGAATGACATTTTGAGATTGCATAACATTTAGAATTTTCATGCCATTTTCAGAAGATATGCTCATTAATAGTGTTAAATTAACTTATTCAATTTCACAACTTGAATCTGAAAGTATTGTGCGCAAACAAAAAAAGAAAAAAAAGCTTGAAGTTTAACTGGTCACTATCGGCTAAGACTTCCAAACAAAGAACCGATGAGTCACTAACTCGTTTCGGAATAATCGCCATTTAAACGGGTCTGCTATGGATTGGTCTTGTACCATTGTTGTCTTAAGTTCCTCGGGGCCCAAATAAAGAAGGCATCTGCAGGTGTTCCGGTAACGATATCGGAATGTCCGTTTATTTCTGTTACGGTAGCAACCGGAAAACAGGCAACCCGTTCTAAAATAGAGAGACATTCCACACATACTGAACTGAGATCCTGCTGTCTGATAAAACCGCGATTTACCTTTATCAAAGAGAAGAAGCCACCCTCTCCTGTTTGGCGATGTCGGCTCTGTCCTTGTGCGGCAATCACTCTTGTCTTATCATTGCCGCGTTTAAGAGCAGCTCCTTTTCACTTACTCGGATGAAAGAGAGAAAAGCGTATACGGAGTGTAAACAGCATTTCTGGAGTAAGGTGTGTGAATGTTATCAGATGAGACGGGAGGGGAAGGGGAGGAGGGTGCTGACACTCTGAGTGATACAAGGTTCTTATTTCAAACTGGCGAGTGTTTCGTATCTGAATAAAGGAATGAATGGAGTTAGTACAATCAATGGAATTTGCTTATTCAACAATATCTTACACACACAATCTTTTGCTAAATTTAGAAATATTTTTGATTCAATATTTGTGAAACTGTTGAATTCTACGTTTTATGTATAATAGCAGTTATGAAATTGTCATACTTCAGTTGATATACAGGTGATTTAATACTGCGCCTCTAAATTAAGAATTGTATTTGTATTACTATTGCAGTTGTAAAAATTTAATTTCCAATTTAAGCCACAATCATAGAAATGATTGTAAAGAACAACAGTATTTTGTGCATTGTAATAACGAATGCTGACTAAGCAACTGCTATGCAGGTCTTTCAAATATTTTTGTGGTATTTGTTAGGCTATTTAATTTTTTCTTTTATTAAGGGGTTATTAAAGGGTTTGTGCTCGAACCTATTCAAATTAGAATCAAGTATCTCTTAAATTTTCGAGCGTTATGTTTAAAAGTATTCATTTTTAAAAAAATTCTTTTGGAGATTATTGTGATTTAAATTTTTTTCAGCTGCAAAGTGGCTCGTAAATGAACGGTCCTGAACATTTTTGCATTTGAATTTTTACGATTCCTTAAAAAATTAATTTTAATATTTTATTTAAAATTATTTTTAAAAATCTACGAAATTTCGGAATTTTGTTTGTTTTTTTTACTGCGAAAATTTGAGAGATTCTCATCACAATGCATTACTTCAATTTGTTATAATATTTGTAAATTATAAGCTGGTTATATAGCAAGTGCGTTAATTTATATAATATAAAGCAATATAATAGAATTATGGATAAGGAACCCAGAAATTTGTATTGTCTATAAGGCTTAATTCAGATATAGAGCTGATCCAGACGGGTATCATCTTATGTTTATTTGCCGTGGATTTTACTAAGAATTATTTTATTAATTGCGAAATTTTTCTTTCATTAGTTTAATACTAAGACATGTAAAGAATAATTATAATACCTTTTTCTGCAATTAAATGGGTCTCGTTCACATATTCAAATATCGCATGTATGATGAATCTTGCTTATAAATTTTAAACAAAATTCTATTGAAGCATGCTTAATAAATTCAACTAAAAATGTACTTAAGTAATTTCGTCTTGTTTGAATTTTTTAAAATTTATTTTCCTTTCTCAAGATTATGAATTTATTTCACTTATTATAATAACTTGCTTTATTTTATCCTATTTGTTATTTCATTTTCAATGTCTTTTTTTAAAATAAATATAAAGTGTACAGCTATAAATGTTATTGGGGAATAAGTCTTTTTATTGACTTTAGCGATAACATACTCAACTTAAGATATAATACGTTGGTTTTTTAAAATGCAAGTTTATAACATCATGCAATGTACTACAATCCAGAGATAAAAATATACCTAAGGATACGAATTCGTAAAGTGAAGACATGATTTTCAATGCTATTTAATCGCATGTTTTCAAATAAATGAAAGGTATCGTCTGTGTGATTTAGATATCGCTTTCATGCAGTCTATGCTATCTGTCCATAGTATTTTGAGAAGAAACATTAATGGTAAAATCTTTAAATCGCAAGATTCCTACTGTCTTTTTATATATACCAGGGATATCACAGAGGCACAGCTCCTTTGCACTCCTTTTTATAATAAAGATGAATGTGTACTTGTGTTTGCATGTGTATGTGTGTATTGGCGCTCTACAGGCCAGACTATTTGACCTAGAGCTATCAAACATGGTATTTGTATTTTTTTGGAGATTGGAAATGTGCACCTGGGAATGTTTCTTTGAAACTTTAATCAGAGTTGTAATTTTAAAACCAGTGATATTATGGCGTTTGTCCCCAATGATTTGCGAAAAGCAGTACAAAAAGGATCTTTAGATAAAATTATCTTTTCAATGGTACGAATTTTTTAACCTATAAATAAGTTTTTATTTTTAATCAATTTTAAAACATATTTTAACTATATTTTCCAACAATGTATTTCGCACAAATTTGCACTTTATCTACTTGAACAAATTAGGCGATTGGAAAAATTAGCTTTCATCAATATGTTGCCATCTTGTTGATGAAAATTCAACGATTTAATTTAACTCTTACAACAAATTAAACCTAGAAAAATGTAATTTTCAGCATGTGGCTATATGAAATGAAATAAATATGAAAATATTTTCTAAAAGAATAAATGTGAAAAAAAAAGTTTGTGACTTTTCAAAATCTATTTTATTTAAGACAAACACAGTTTAATATATATAGTGAATTTCACTAGAATTAGGACCCAACGGCCATTCTCTAAACTTTAATACGCATATCTCGACTAATAATAACGATGAATGAGTGTGTGTCTTCTGTAGGTGTTCTGCAGGTACATTCATTAATTATACACTTTCCAAATTTCGTACATGTATAACTTTGAAAATTGGAAATGTGCATCGCGGAGTGTGTTTTTAAAATTTTAATTAATTAAAATTTAAACTGAATTTCGGTGTTTTTCTGCGGTAACTTCTGAAAGTATTACTGCCGTAAATTTAATTGTACACAGTTTTGAAATATAAAGTGTCTCTTAAAGACATCATTTTAATAGTCGTACGAATTTTTGTTAAAGCTTGGCAATTTTTAAAAGAATATTTTTTTTTTACATAATTTTATCTAATTGCCTAAAAAATTGCATTTTTAATAATAAAAATTATGCAAATTCTTCCTAAATACCTGCAATTTCAAATTTTTTTTTTTTTGCCTGATTTTCAACAATAGATTTATTACATTGTTCCCCGAAGATCCAACCATTTTCACTGTTTCATTAAGTACTTAATCGCTTAATTTTCTACCATTGTTGAAAACGGAAAGAGCAGTGATATTGTAAGAGTGTTTCCTTTAAAAAGGTTCATACAGAAAATAAAACTTAAATAAGACAATTACAATATCACGACTTTAATGTCAAGCAATTTTGCCGAATCATGGTTATATCCGGTATATTTGTTTGAAATCAAGTATAATGGATATTCCCGTCTAATCAACTGTTGCCTAAACATAAAACAAAACGTCCAAATATAGTAAATAGTTATATTTTATGCAGTTTGAATCAATAAATGTTAAATCAATAAATGTAAATAGATTCTTCTATTCTGTGAGTCATATTTAATGAAATATCCTTGAGGCGCTAATATTTTAAGTAAAAAAAATTGCACTCTATTGCTATTAACTAAAACTTAGTGAGCCGGTGTCCTGGCATAAGGGCAGCGCGTCTTCCCTGTGACCTGGGCGTCGTGGGTTCGAGTCCCGGTTCGGGCATGGTGGTTCTTCATTTGTTTTATCTGTGAGATGTGTGAATGTGCCCCCCCTGTAAAAAGGGGTTGTGCAAGCGAATGTGATGCGTGAGTAGCTAAGACGTACTCTTAGCCCTAGTGGCGCTACTAAAACAAGAGACGCTCTTTTGGCTTGAAATCGCTGACTTCGTCAGCGAGCTTGTCCATGGCAAGTGCCATTACAAACAACAACAAAACTTAGTGAATTATAAAAATTAGAATATTACCATCTTATAAAAACGCGCAATTTTAGACCACTCCATTGATTGTCCCGGAGAAGATACGCCAGTCAGTGCCTGGAGTTTCCAGACGTTACATTGGCCAAAATTAATGGAATTTTTTGATTTTACTAAAATAATATCCAAAACTTTATAACTAGATCAGGTTTGATAGATTGTCTAGATTATTTTACTGAATGCGAGTTATACAAACGAAGGACCAAATAAAATTTAGGCTTCAAAATTTTCAAAAAAAAAAAAAAAATATCGGCTGAAATGAAATAAAATATTACTAATATCATTTAATTCCTTTTGAAAATAAAATTAAAAGCTGAATTTTATGAGAGAATTTAAAAAAAAATGATTCTTTGAGATAATGCATAAATTATAAAATTATTCTGTTATACACGTAAGATTTCAAAGCTGAAAGATTTGATTTTCTGTAGTCATATTTAAAAAAAGAACATGTTTAGTTTCCTCAAAAACGTTTTTATATTTATTGATATTTTAACATTTCTTTGTCAATTTAAAATACAAATTTTACGGGGACCGATCGGAAATTTGAGATACATAGTATAATGAATAGAACGGCACATAAATTTTGTAATAAAGTGAGTTATAGGACTGTCGAAATTTGAAGCTTATAAATATTTTGCTGGAGAAGTTATTTAGAGACCAAGTTATATAAAATAATTAATTGAAAATTTTAGCGAGCTACAAAATATTCTCCCAAAGTTACTTTTTGACATGTTTTGAAAGTAAAACAAGTGTCTGTTTCCGATTTTCGGCAACAGTATTGCCGGTAAACATCTGCAGGAAGTTGTCCTTGTTGTAATGAAGAAAAATATGTGTCAATATAACTCTTTGACTGAATAAGAAAAGTCTTGAAGGATAAGAATTCTTCAGAGGAGGTTAAAACTTCTTTTTGTTGCTGGTTTAGCGCCCATCTTACAGGATTTTAGGGAAATGATTATAAATCTTATATTTTTTTGTTGTTAAACTGTTTTAAAATTTTTCTTTTTAAATTTTTTTTTCTATATTTAAATACCAATCTCATTTATACTTGACAACATCATAAACATTCTTTTACAGAGCAGAGATTTTTACTGAGATTTTTTTTATGAATTGCTTTCAAATTACCATCTTGTACAACATCTTCGACATTAATTCTTTTGAATTCAATTTTCTCAAACATTATCTGCAAAAATGCAAAGCAGCAATTAAAGTAGAATAAATTTATCTTAATACTTTTCTTTTACAGCATTTAAAACGATAACGCCGATTATTATCTTAGTTTCAAGCGCGGATTTTTTTTTATTGCGTTTTGTATTTGACTTAATTTTAATAAACGAACGCTACAGAAACTAAAATCTGCTTTTTTATACTTTTCTGGCAGTTTTGTTTCAAAATAACACATTAAAAATCATATTTTTTTATCCAAATCTTTATTTATATAAGAAAATTTATTCATCACAAGTACTTAAAATCCAGTTACACGTACCTTATATCATATCAGGACAACATTTAATTAAGTATTTTTAGAAACTTTTATATCACGGCTTTCATCGTAAAACTACGCGCTTTTCTTTGATTTCTTGCCGCGTTTCATTCACTGAATAACGAAATCCGTTAGAAAAAGCCATTTCTAGCAATTGTGCTTTTTTGCTTGCGAACTCCTGATGCATTATTATGAGCGGCGTCTGTCTTCGCTTCGCAACGCATACATAACTATTTCTTAACATTTACATAATTTTTTGACAAATCCCTGTTCTGCCTTACGAGTCTCTATTAGCATTACGTTCACGCGAGACCTTTTTGTAGTGATTTCACGTAGGGACTGAATCGTCGCTTTTGAATGGGAATTTAGTTTTCGGCATCGCTTTAGTGATTGATATCTGATTATATGTATTAAGAAAGTACCACTTGGCACTATCGCCACCTGCAAATCAAGTGTCTTCGCAATAAAAAGCGCCATTTTTGTTCATCTGCTTTTCGAGGTGTTACTTTTATTATGTTATATTAATTAAAATCTGCCAATGTAACAGTTGCTATCGGGTTGAATAGTTTGAATTCAATCCACCTTATTTTTTTAATTAAATTGGTCGGTTTAATAAAAAAAAAGTATTTTATCAAAGATAATGGTTATTTGAAATGGCGAAGCCGTTTATTTATTACTTTGATATTCTGCAGTAATGTGATATTCAGTTTGCCAATAAATTGTCTTTTTTCACTTCGCTTTACGTTGATTATGACATTTCCATAATTTCATGTTTCAAGTTGCTTTAAATTTCATTTATGATCTAAAATTATCATCAACGAATCCTCTCATTTTTTTTTATGTTTGAAATTAAAATAGAAATTACGGAAGTTCAATTTCTTTTTTCTTTTATTATTATTATTGTTGTTTCGGCTCAGAGCAAAATTATAAAACACCTAACTTGATGAAAGCTTCCTCACAAGCTTTATTTTATAATTTGTAAAATTAGTTTAACAATTTTTTTTTTTTTGATTTCCCACTCCCGCCTTTATAATAATGGTTCATTTCAAAACATACAAAATTGAATAACATACAGCATAAAACTCTCAGGGAATAATCTTTAATTAATTAATATTAGAGTTCCTTGACCAACATGCCATATTTTCAAAGCTTTTACAGTATATTATACATCCAATATATTGTATTAGAAACTGCTGATGCAATTATGTTTAAAATAGAATTTAAAAAGCTATTGATTTCTTCTAAAATCTGCATATGAAATTTAATTCATTCGATATCTTAGCTTCAGATATTTCCAAATTGTGAAAGTCATTTTACGGTCATTCTGTAACAGAGATATGTACTTATGTCCGCTTTTAACTTTTTTCTTAATTCACTCCTCTTTTGAGGAATAATATATTTTATCAAATTATTTATTTGTATTGCATATATTGTACATATTTAAACAACCTTTATATTAAAATATCTTGTCTAGGTGTTATTTATATGGTCTAAATATTTTCTTCTAACATATAGTTTGTGCACAGAAAACATGCTATCCGCCTATAAGTATTTAACATCAAGATTGATCTTGTGCTATAAGTTATTTTTCCATGCTAAACAGTATTTTATATGGAAAATGATTGATTTTGTTCTGAGTTCGCAAAAGACTAATTCCACAAGAAATCAAATGTAATATGACGTTTAGGTTGATATAAAACTTTGATATACTGAATTTTCTTTAAAATATCTTAGAACTACTTCAAAATATAGTCTTTTTAAATTCTCTGAATTGAGCATTTAAGTTTCTCATTGAGAGAGAATTTAGAGACACCTTTCATTTATTCTTTAGATTAAAGCAATGATTGACTGTTTGATCCATAATTTATAATTACCAAAAGTCATACTTTTTGTGATTTATTATGTCATGACATTTAAAATTTTATTGAAAGGACGGCTACAGTCTTTGATAACTATGATTTTAGAATGTATAAATCTTTTTAGTAGAATTTAAAATATTATACAACCTTTTTAATTATTTAATCCTTTTTTTCTATCATTGTATAAGATAATTTGTTTCAAACTTCATCAAAACGCATTTAAAGCATTTTTCCAAACATTTTATTTTTCTAATTGAGAGAAAATTTAATTTTCTGCAAATTTGATTTGTATGGTCAATGTATTGGATAAATATTATTTTATTTTAGATACTTAGCTAAATTTAAAAACATTTCTTTTGACTTCTAAGTTTTGAATGGATTAATTAATTCTTGAGTTTTGTAGCACAAGAATCAAATTTAGTTTATCTGTTCTAAAAAAGGACAAAATTGATTATAAGCTTCCTATGCGATCTTTAAATTCGAGACAAAAGTAAGCTTGCCTTTTTTCTATTGCAATTTGAGTTAATTATGTACAACTTTAAAAAGCAGCCGACGTACAAAGTTATACAAATACGTTAATACTGACCATGTTGATTCTCAGTTACTGAGGAAAAGTCTACTAACAAAAATGTCAAATAATTAAATATGCTCATGATATAGACAAGTTTTATAAAAGAACAAGCCCATGTTTTTCTGTAACTTAATGTCTTCAACTGTAGATCTAATAATTTCCCAATAAGACACGATTTACTTTTTCATCAAATGCTTTTCCATTTCCACTGATTGAGAATACCCACGATTCTAGGTATGGGGCTAAGTAAAGGTGTTAAAAAAAGGGCTTTGTGGGAATGCTTTTAAAATTGACGTTCCATAAAGGTGTAACTACTTTAGCATCTGACCATTTCCTTATTTCTTCGCTTTTGAAAATCCTTTTCCTGTAGCAGTTGTTTTTTCTTCTTAATCTGACGTAATCGATTTCGTCAGTGGGCAGGGATGGCGGAAGGTATTGACAGCATTGAATTTGCTCAAGCGAGAGAAACGAAATATTAAATTTTAGTAACTTTTTATTTCTTGTAAGGTCTTTTCACTTTTGAGAAACTATCTGTTCTGATTTTATCTCATTCGTAGAACTATAGCGGTACCGAGCATTTAATTTTGTATCCAGACAATCGATGACTATCGTTCGTGTATTAGGATTCAAAGCGGTTTACTTTGTTTTAGGTTGCCTTTTCGTGATGCGAGATATTAAAGGCATTGTAAATGAAATTCCTTTCTTAAATCTCGCCTCCACGGAAAATTGTTTTCCCAGTAATTAATCAGAGATCAACATGAAAAACTCCACGAAATATCCAACGGTCTTTGTTTTACACGAAAGTTTATTCAGAGAAACAATTTAAGAGGATAAATATAACACAAATTTTTGAGATTATTCTTTATTGTTGTTGATTCTTTGAGCCACCAGGACTAGCATAAAGCCAACCATTATTACTAATTATGCTCTACACTAGACTTTACTGATATTATGGAACTATTTTTACAATGAATGTTAGGTCAATGCATTCTTTTAATCACTTCCAATATTGCTCCTGTACCTTTGTACAGAAGCAATATTAGAATTGATTAAATAACCTTTAATAATATTGGAATTGATTTGTAACCTTTAAAGTAACAATATTTTGTTATACGATTCTTTAGTGTAACAAAATCTAAAACATGAGTCTAAAAAAATATGAGTAACAAAATCTAAAAATAAAATCTGAACGCTTGTGGAACTGATTTAAATAAAACTAATAAAAAAAAATATTTGAACACTTTTTTATGACCTAAAAATTATATTGAAATCTAACAAAAAAAATGCTATTAATATTATACATAGAAATTCATTATTTTTTGTATCTCTTATTATTTATTAAATTTTATTTCTTTCTTTTATATAATGAGTAGAGCTAAACAAGAATCTTGGTTTGAAAATCGTCAATTGTAAGTTTTTGTTTAGTGATTTTTTTTTTCGAAGAAAAGGATGCATTTTAAAAATATTAATATGAAGTTTTAAATATCTAATTTAAGTTTAAATTTCATTTTAAGTTTTTAAATTTTTTGTCTTTCATAAATGTTAAATGCAAATAGAAGTATTTCAGTAATAACCTTAGAAAATTTAGATCGCTCGATGAGCTTTATTTTGATTATTCATTTTATTTTTATAGACTTGTCTATATAGTTTTTTTTAAATATATGATATTTTAAAAAATTTATTTTAATCCAATCAAATATTTTTTTAATCCAATCAAATATATTTTATTCTTTCAGATGTTTAAATAAGTAGTTTTTATCATGTATACTTTTCATAAAACATTTAAAAAAAATACAATTTTCATACAACCCCATAGCAGTTTAAAAATTGCAAGATTCGTACAATTATTTGTAGAGATATTTTATTCTCTTTTTGAAACCGAATAAACTCAATTATATAGTTTCTGCTCTTTATGTTGAATTAAGTTCAAATTATTAAAATCTAATAGTGCACAATAAATTGCTTTTATTATGATCAACGAGTATTTGTGATAATAATGCCCACTATAATAATTTAATAATGATCTTGATGCAAGACCATTATTAAAGAGGTATTTAAGAATAGTTAAGCAAATGGTTTTTCGGCTTGTCTGTAAAATTTAGTGTTGCCAATTGTGAGATAGTGGAATTTCAATTTAGAAAAAGGAAAGTAAATTTATTTTTTTAATCTTGGACGAATGTGATTTGCATAAAATGAAGGTGCGATAATCGCACTAGCAAAGTCTTTACCCAAATTTCAGTCTATAGAAAATCACAGCCTACAGCACCGCACCAGCTACACCTGTAAAAGAACACAGTAGGACTTTTGTTATCTGCTAGACATTATTGCATTGGTTATTTTAAACTGTGCTTCTATGGCAGGATTTTACTTAGAAAGCTATGATATTAGGAAAAAAATGACACTCCGCACAATAAAACTTTCATGGGACGATGCTGTGATTAACTAATTTATGGAAAAACATCTCAAACTTCGAAAATATTAAACTTTTACATGTACAATAAATGTGAACATACTTAATATCAGGAAATGGAAAATTTTTATATCTGGTATTTTGTACAATAGATATGCTAGATATGTCGTAGTACCTTAGTGGAAAATAATGTTGCTAACAAAGTTGATCATTTTCGAGTAATATTCCAACAACTATATACGTCGTAACTAAATGTGAAAGGGAGGTAAAAAACTATTGCTCAAAACCTTGACGGTTTTTCTAGTTTAAGATTAGGTATATCCAAAATTTCCCAGCGGATGCGGAAGTGCGTTTACACTACTGGAGTGATTATATGTTCCTAGTTTGGATGGACCTTGGGCGAAGAATTCCCATGGAACATCCTTTGGAACAACGAATTCATTTTTATCTCAAAGACACTGTCATTGGATTTGAACTTCCAAGAACTTTCGCACGTCTGAGCAGATTTCTTTGTATCTGGCAGCAATAAACGTGTCGCATGGATTCATTATCTTGCTCGACCAGTGCGCTTTAGAATATTGCAAGCAAAGAGCTACGGTGATATATTCTATGAAAAATATTAGTGAATATTACTCATTGTCACAGTTCTATTACTTGAACTGTATCTAGGATGAAGCGAATCTCACCAAGGATTTGCTATGAATTGATATGATGTTATACTTATGAAGTGATTAGCCCGTGGTACTTTTTCATATTTTTATGAGATTTTAATGACGAATTATTTTAAAAGCTTGATTTAACCACGGAAGTTAGTATTTATATTTTATTTAAAATGAACGGAGAATTCTTTCCAGCGATTTAAAAATACTACTTTCTATTAAAATGTTCGGAGGGCAATTCAATGAGATTGAAAATTACTCATGATTGTAGCTTCGTTCCCCGATATTCGTTTTAATTACTTCCAAAATTTATTATCTTCACTTATTTTATACTTATCAAAATTAAAATTGGACTTTTTCAGAAGGCAGATCGAAACTGAATATATTAGGGTATATATATTCATTGTTATATGCTCTGTTATCCGAGTTCTTTTTTATGGCCACTCTAATAACTTAACTTTCAAATGTTGCTATAATTATTTTGCATGTTGAAAAGAAATCGAATTCCTAACAAAATTATCTGATACAATTAACCTAATCGCCTTTTCACAAAATAAATGTATATTCTTTTATAACTTTTTAGCTTGAAAATTCCATTACTGTAAGTAATAAAGAGTAATTAATTCCTCCTTGTCGAGAGGTTCTTTTCATTTTATATCCTGTGATAGAAATTGAATCATAAATCGCTTAATACTGATGTAATCTTTCTTTTTTTTCCTTTCATTTTGCGCAAATCGTCTGAGTTCTGTTACTTGATATCTTTTTCATTGTTACAGTGTCTACTTATCAGAATGCTTACAAATCAGTTTGAAAATGAGGCAGTAAAGCTAATTAGAATGAAAGAGAACTAAATATATAGTATCTTCAAATCTTGTTTTTCCTTAACTTTGGTAGATAACGATCGAATGTCTCGACTTCAGACGCATATTTAATGAAAAGTCCGAAGTAGTTGGAAGTCCGGAATGTAATTTAAATGACCATCGTCGTCATGCAAGTGATTCTTTAAAATATAAATAATTTCGCAATGTATAACAGTTTGCTAAATTGTTAGATATTAAATGCGTGTTTCTTTACATTAATAATATGTGCAATTTTTTTAAATAACAAATTTTTTAGAGATTTTTATATTTTAAAGCAAATATTTTATTTCGTCTTGATGTATTTTTTATACATCTTTATCAACATTGGTGTTCAGGTTTATCTGTTACAGTTATCATTTCATTCGACGACATTAGAAAGCAAATCTTCATAGAATATTTTGTGATTATTTTTTTCATTAAAACTATACCATTCCAAACTGTTGTTTTTGAAAATGGCTTATGTGGAGTAATTTAATTTCAAAGGTTCAATTTTACGATTTTGTGATTACGTTAATAACAGAATATATTAAGGACAGCAAACATTCAAAAGAGAAGAATCGATGCGCATATATTGTCAGAATGTATAATTTGCAAGTTGGTGAAAGGTTAGGAATTGCTAACTTATAACTTAAGACATGTATAAAACAATTAAAATACGTATCAGTGTCAACCACATCAATCCCAAATGTATCAATCAACTCCATCAATGTTTGAAAATTTCTTTTCTTCTGAAAGATGAGTAAAATTTCCCAGAATGTATGATTATTCATAAGAATTGTTTGTGATTTTTTTTTTGATAATTAAACATTTGCACTTTTTAAATTCAGATTTAATTAACAATTAATAAATTTAATATTTCTGCTACCTTACACATAACTTGACACGGACATTTCAATCAAAGAATATTACTTAAATTTTTCGATTTTCTCAATATAATGAAACGGCATTTGGACCATTGATAAGAACTTTTCAACAGGAAACGAAGAATTTCAAATCGATAAAGCAGAAATGATCAAGGATATTTAATGGTGCTATTTATTTATAAATTTATAATTAGAATATATAGTTCTGATGATGTGTTTATTTACTTTAACTTTGGCCTAGTATGTCACAAACAAAAGCGGATTTTTTGAAGAGAAAGTATCGCATCACTGAACACTTCGGAATGAATGCAGCAGCAGGTTTGCGGTAAGCTTTCGCATAGTCAAGCGCAAAACCACAAGCTTTTGTCTACGGAAAGAACACATCAAATGTAGTCGTTCTGCAGCTGTTGGAAGACCTTGCAAAAACGAAGTTTGTGATACTTTATACAATAAGGAAACACTTGCTGTTCTTTATGTTCTGTTGCACAGAGTTGTTCGTTAAATGAGAGAATGCTCAAGATGATTCATACGCTTTGAAATAATCTTTCATTCAAATTTAATAAGATCAGTGGTTGTTATGAAATGCATAAAATATATTTCGGTTTTCATTCAAAATGAAAATGCTGGTTGTTGATGACCAAATGTTGTTACTTATTCATGTTGTTACCAGTCTGATGTTTGTGGTTACAATAAAGTTGATCAAAACGGACGGTTTTGGGGAAAAGCCTGATATATCACCTTTTTCTGTCAATGTGTTATATCTTTCATAATGTGAAAATCCCATTGCCTATATTGTAGAAACAATCACCGCGATAAAGGATTGGGGATGACAAAAGGATTTCCAATTCTTTCTCAGTTAAAAGTAGTTACTTTTCTTTGGAGCATTTTTTTTATTGCAACTGGATGTTTTTCTGCGTCTCAAAATCTATTCTAAAATACGGGCTTCGGACTATAGTTATTTTCACAAGTATGAAGGAAAATAATCTAATGCTACATTTTATCACAATCAATTATTATATTAAAAATAGTTTGTTGTGAAATTGCTAATTATGCGTAGATTTAACTTTTTCCCTGAATTTATCAAAAATAATTTATTTTTGATTGCATTAATACATCCTATTAATGAATTTCGGCCAAAAAAAAACACGTAGATTAATTTTTAAAACCAAATTACTTTTTATAATTATTTATTATAATTATTTTCTGATTTTCTTTTCAAAATTTGTTTTCCCAATTTTATGTTTAGGAATATAAGTTAAAATTATTTTTTTATGTATTTGGTTAAATTATCAATACCATGTGTTTATTAATACAAGAAAAAAAATTCTTAAATGCAGCACTTTAAGACTAAAATTTAATATTAATCACTTTATTTTAGCTGTTTTTTCTTATAGGGATTGTAATTTCTTTGTATTCAAAACTAAGATTCTGCACTTAGTTAAAGTCAAAAAGAAATTTGACACTTAGTATATGGACTCTTTCTAAAATAATTTATAATTGAAAGGAAAGGTATCTTTTTGCTTCCTTTTTAATTTTTCTATAATTATGAATCACCTAACTTAATGAACAGTTAAAGGATTGAGCAATTTTAATTCATTTCGATTCCTTTTGTAGAAAAAAAGGACAGTCACCGCTTTTACCTTCCAACTCCAACAAAATCTATTTATTTTTGTATACTGCATTAATACTTTAATCCTAATTACCCCTTTGACTTACCCTTATTATTTTATCCCTAATATCTTTCAATTGTTCCTCCATTTTCTGCAGTGAGATTGTTTTTGTTGATAACATCATAGTTTTGTAGCTAAAATATTCATTCTACTCAGCTGGTATGCCGAAAATTTGATTGTGTTTACTTTCATTTGGGTTTCTTATGCATAAAGTTCTATTAATATATATCAAAACCGTATTTTAACAGTTACATGTTTGTTCTGCCTATTATATATATAAAACTGTCCTAATAGTTAAGTCCCATGACACTATAGTACTATCAAGATCGTAACATGGAATTATTTCTAACATAAGATAATCCAATTTTTATGGTGTTATAACGTCATTTTTTTATTCCTCATGTAAACTACATAGCTGCCGTGCGTAAATCCTTCTTCCGTCGGTTTTAACAATCGAAGAAAATCACACGATTAAATATTTGGCGGAGCAATGAAAATGGTTTGAATATGAGTTCAACAAAATATCTAATGTTGAAAAATATATCAACAATATTTTTTCAAAAGTCTTTAAAAAAAAACCAAGAAAAATTTATACGATAGTTTAATTGGTACAACTTGTAAGATATATATATTTTTTTTTTACATTTTAAAAGGGGGGAGGGGATAAAAATAAATTTTGTGCAATAATATGTAAAGTAGCAAATGCGGAAGAACACTTAATTTTGGATTTAAATTCTAATTAAAATGTTCAACTTTGGCTTCAAAATGTTCATTCTCATCCTCCAAATTATACCTGTGCTAAATTTGGTAGTTCTAAATGAAATGGTCTCTCCTACAGAGTGCCAATGCATACGCACGCACGCACACACAAAACTACATGATAACAAAAATGATAAAAAAATTCGACTGAATGAAAGATAACATAAAACTTACTTTTTAATTCTTATCTTTTTGTAACCTTTTGATAAGACTAAGGATTATCATTCTCATTCTTTTAAAATGAATAATACTTCTTTTTAAACCATAGGCATTATATTTTTCTCACATCTGTATTCTATCTGTATGTATATAACCCAGTAGTTTTACTAGTTAATATGTAGATTTATGTAATTAAAACTTCATTTCGTTGATATTTTGTAATTTTCCTCCCTTTCTTTTCTTCAAACCATTTCCCGTATGCTTGAACTGCTTGAAATATTTAAAATAGCAAAAGATTCTTTCTTTCTTCACATTCTCTTATTTGAAAATCTTTATTTTAATTAACTATTTCGGTATTTTTCGGAGGGATATAGTCATCTGAAAAATAAAATTATTAACACTTGTAGCAAGTGTTGCTGTTTAATTTATTACAGAAAAGATATTTTATTCCCCTGTTTCTTGTCTATTCAGGCCAAAGGATCGTCAGCTGTTGTTAATAACAATTTTTTTAAAAGGAAGAATTATTCTGATTTTCCAATG
Source organism: Argiope bruennichi (assembly GCF_947563725.1). Classification (NCBI taxonomy): domain Eukaryota; kingdom Metazoa; phylum Arthropoda; class Arachnida; order Araneae; family Araneidae; genus Argiope; species Argiope bruennichi. Next base: position 56,044,579 of record NC_079159.1, on the reverse strand, counting down.
ATTTGGATTTCTTACTGTTTTTATCATTTCGATAAAACAATTATTAAAACCCTATTTTATAACTATTATTTCATTTTTAATAAATTATTAAATTGGAGCTTAAACTTGTCCGTGGAGAAAAAGCTGAGGGAAAAAAAACGACAACTAAAAGTATTCTAGGAACTTAAGATTATTTTGGTGAATTTGTTTCGATTTTGATAGATTGGCTTTTCTCGTTAAATATGCATAATTAGCTGCATACACATTTAAATAGCATAATGAAGAAGTGAAAGGATTCGGAATCGAATAAACAAATTAAAATAATTATAATTGTTTAATTTAAATTCAAAATAGATTAATAAATCTTGAACATATTTTGAAGCACAACGTTTTAATCGATCCTCATTTTCATGAAAATAATATTGCCAAAGAAATTAGTGTTAGTCTTCAAGGTAAAAACAACATTGCTTTTATATTACTCGTCGTTAAATTGTATTAAAAAAGAAATTAATTTTATGCCCACGATTTTTAAAACCGATTTATTAATATTCTCGAAAAATGGAGAATTTTAAATCAGAAATTTTATCTAATGAAGGAATTTTCTGAATTTTTAGTGCTGGTTGATTTTCTTAAAGAGGGCAGCTCACCCACTCTACATTTTTGGGATGCCTGTTCATGAATGGATAGTGGTCACTCGTGACGTCATTACTATAAACTCTGTTAGTTTCTCCAATGAGAACCTTCACATTGCGCGCCTTTCTTATCGACCCTTCTTCAGTACGCGCCGGCTCTTAAACGTCATTCATAGGAGCCAATCAACAAGTAGCGAAATTTGCTTCCTATCATGACGTCACCTGTTCTCTTGACATCTCAGGTGTAAATGGGTTACCAGATTTGGCGCGTTTATTGCTCTCAGCGAGGATAAACTTCGTCGTTTTTTACATTCTACCTGAAAAATATCTTGAATAAGTCTTATTATTATTAAATCATTACAACTTTTTTTAAAGTGTATAAATATCAATAGATATTTAAAATATTTTTCTTCAATACAGTTTTTCGTGTTTGATTAAAAATAAATTAGTAAAGAATAAATTTTTATTTTTTTATAATGTTTTTTTTAATTGAAAGAAACTGATATGTGCTGATTATTATAAAAACTAAAAATAATTTATTAAAAGAATTATTGGACTGATTTGGCACAAAATTATTTTGTGTGGAAGAAGGTGAGGAACCTTTTGGGAATAATTCAACTTATTATATCAATCATATTCACCAAGAGTTATAAAATAATTATTTAATCCAGTCGAATAGACTGAAATATTTTTGTATGGCATTTCAAGAAATGTAAAATATGAGTTTTATATCCAGAAGAAATGAAATGAAAAGGAGGAAAAATGAAGGAGCTGCAAAATTTAATTTAAAGATCTTTATCATTTTCTTTCCTATTTTTTTTTTCATAAATATTTAGAATGAAATATCATTCCAAATTAAAACTAATAATAAACATAGAAAGTTTTGTTACAATTTATGCTTATTAAAAATATTTTTTATTTAAAAAACATTAATATTTACATAAAAGGGCAGTCTGTTTTCTTTGATGTTACATTTTAGTAATTTTGATTTCTCTAAATATTCTAAGATGATCATATTTGCAACGACATTTTTTGATAATGTCTTATTTATTTTGATCATATTTCTTTCTTATTTTGATATTGTTTTTTCTTATTTTGATAATATTTATTAGCAGACAAAAAAAAGTCTCTCCGCGTTGTTATGACATGGGATTGCGAATGTACTATTCCAGTTCAAACATCGCTTTAATCATTTGATTCTTTTCACAATGAAAAGACCAATTCCTTAATGTCATGTACTGTACTGAAAGCAGAATGTTAATCTAATAAAAAAGTAATGAGAAACAATATGTCATAAGAAAGAAATATTGAAAATAAATAAATATAAAGCTTTTTAATTTTTGTCTTTGTCTTTGTGTGAAATGAATTTTAAAACAAGAGAGATTTTGCTTAAGAACTTAAATTTTGGATGGGCTTTTCAAATTATTAATATGTAATTAAAACTATTTTTCCTGATTTAGAAATGTGAGAAATGAATTTTTCATTGCTTTCTTTATGTATGGATGAAATGATATTTGATGTATTGAAGTTATTCTGAAAAATTGGTTACAAATAAAAAAAAAATTCTTGCTAGGATAGAGTTAAGGAATAATTTTTTTATGGCTATGCGTTTTCTAGTTCCACATATATAATTAAAAGTTATTGCAACATCAGGCTTAAATGGTCAAATTCGAAGCAATCGATTTGGCGGTTTCTCGTTTCGGATCCCAATGGGACCCTATGTCTGGCGCAGTTGGCAACCCTTCTGTTCGCAAACCCACGTGCTTTCTCTGTTTTCATTATCCCGAATCCGGAATACCAAACACAAAAAGAAAAACAATTGGCTGCGGGAGAAAAATAAAATTACAAAAAGGTGAAACCACTTGCTCCTCCCATTTTTTCCGTCGCTAATCGCTCTTTTCTTGAATGGGAGTATATAAGAGGCGCGTGTCCGAGCTCCTCTTCATTCGAAAAGCGATCTCCAGGAAAGCGCGCCCAGCCAGTCACTTTCTTTCGGGAATCATTTCAGAGAGCGAGAGCAAAAAGAAAACAAAACGAAACACCGCACACTCACTCGAGTGACCTCGCCTAGTAAGTTGTTCGGAGCAACCATGCCAGTGATGCATACGGTAGTTCGCTCTTGTCCCAGTAGTTCATGCAGTTCCGTCCGTCGTCAAACCAGGCTCGACCGGCGCTGAGTCGGTTCAGATGTGAACGAAAAAGAAAAGGTTCGCGGTTTTTGCCAAATCTCAATTTGTCAGGAAGATACATTCATTCTACAGGTTGCTGCCTCGCTCCACTATAATGACTGCTGATCGCATAGCTTGAATTTTTACTTCTGTTTTCTTGTTGGTTTGCCGACAAAAAAAGGATTGTTTCATGTTCGTGTTTGTGCTCGTCTCGAATTCAATAGGAATTAATATCGGAAACCTCATGAGCTGAAAACTTTCGAAAGATTGGTGGCTTCGTCGAAGAACTTGGTCACGAAATATTTTTTTTTCTTTTAATTAAAAAAAGAGATAACACAGTGACAGGTGCAGGAAATTCGCTCCGATCATCCGCGAACACTGATGCCTTATATCACCAATGTCCATCGCAGATCCGTGCCCAGCAAGCGTTCTTCCCGCATTCACTGCAGTGGTTTTGTTGCAGGACTGTTTCGAGTCGGGAAAGGCTACTCCCCGTACGTGCCGTCGCTGTTCGTGTTCTGCATCTTCAGTGCCCTCGCGGCTGTGGACAGCCGGCCAACACACATGTCAGAGGCTAGATGGATCAATCCTTGTGATTTACCGGGACACTTGTTCGACCCGATGGCGGACATGGTCGGTGCTCCTTTCGTCGACTCATTCGAAATCGCCAAGGGGCTGGCCACGAGGTCGAGGATGGCCCGCGACCAAGCACAGAAGCTCTTCAACACCTTCGTGAGTACTCTCTCTCTCTCTCTCAATCTATTTAGTGCTTATTCTGTAATTTTTGACACCTGATCTTGCGTTCGGTTTTTGAATCCTTAGAGGCACTCATACCTCTCAATTTGTAATCTTCTAAGACCCATGACTCATCTTTCCACCCTTCCAATGAATTTTGAAGTATTTAATGTATAAAACTTAAAATATATTTTGCATTACTTTCTTAAAATATTTTTTTTTTTGTATTAATATATAATATCTGCACTTAAAAAAATTTTAAACCCCTCCCTGTAATTTTTTATTTTTTTTTAAATAGCGGCGGTTCTCGGTTATTTTGAATTCCCGTTTCTTAAGGGTTGTTTACATACAAGTTTAGAATTACTACTGAAATTTGATGCAATGTTTACAATCTTAACTGAATTGTCAGTTAAAATGTTTTTTAAGCTGTAGACTTAATTGGTGTAAAAACTTATACCGGCTCTTGAGCAACAAATAACGTATAATTTTTGGTGATTGCTAGTAATTTGTTGTGTATAATATTAATGGAAAATATTTATACTGGATTTTTCTTTACCTGACAAACTAGATATAGTTAACAAGATATTTCAATATCTTTCTGTTGCAATTTCCCTTCCCTTATGTTTTGGCATATTTTTTTGAATAAATAACATTATATTTCTTAACATAAGAAGATATTTCACTGTTTTGTCGAAATTCTTTCTGTATCTTCTGTCTTTGAGAGGATTACTATTAAATAAACTTAAAAAAATTACTTTATAAAGAATATCTTCCTTTTGTGTTCACTTATGAATACCGTCTGAAATTTTTTATGGAAAAAAAAATTCCTTTTGGCCATTATGTAAATATTATGGTTTGCAATCTGTATTTTTTTTAGGAATCGAAAGTACAATTTAAATTTTTGAAGATGTAAGATTAAAAATATAAATGCTGCTTTTATTTGCTCTGTATTTTTAATTTTAAACATATTTTGATATTTTTTAAATCTTGCATATTAATAATATATATATTTATTGTGAGGCATGCAATTCGTCAATCAGTTTTAGAATAATATTTTATTTCCAATTTCGTTTAATCATTGAAATATCTATACCTAAATGGAAAATTTGTGAAGAAATTCTTAAATAATTTTATAAATTATCAAAATTTCTAAATGTTTTTGTATCTGTAAAATCTCTAATTGCAGATTTGTATTTTGTTGAATTATCTTCATATCTTTTAAACATTGAATAAAACTTTAAAATTTCTTGACGCTGTTCATTTTCTTGGAAAAGTTAAGAATAAAATTTCTTAGCTATGTTTATTTTAAGTATTAAAATCATTTTCTTAATCTGTATAGTTTTAACTGAGAATTTTTAAAATCTTGTGTTTTGATAGATACAGATATTTTAATTTTAACTTTTTGAGCAAATTTCTTTAAATATAAACATATACAATGTTGTGAACAGTTTTGAATTCGAGACATGTAATAAGATCTCCTTCAGTGGAAACTAAGATAGCATTATTCTGTATTCATTTTTTTTTTTTTTTTTTTTTTTTTTTTTTGTATTCGACCCAATCTACACTTGTTAGACTGATATTCATTTATAACCAGAAATTTGTATCAGATAATATATATCTGCATTGTTTAATTATCTATTTAAAACCCCTTTATTATCACAATTTTATAAGAATTAAGAAAAATGTTTCTTTTACTTCGCTGAATTTTTAAATTAATAATTGAAAACCAAGTCAGAACTGAAGCGCTTCTCTTTTCGCACCATTATTTTCAACTATGTTCGATGCAGTAGAAATAAGATAGCCAAAAGTCCACACCATCCCGTTTGAGCATATTCGCTAATAGAAAATGTAAAAAGTAAGCTAAAGGAATTATCAACTGCTAATTCTTCAATGCTTAGTCTTTCAAAATATTATACTAAAAAGGTATTACTTAAATATATTTTGTGAAACTTCGTCAGTTATGTTGTCACATGGAGTTTCTATTTTAATGAACTGAGGAACTAATAGCGAAAAATAAAAGTGAATTCATTTGTTAAAAATATTATTTTGCTTAAATCTTTTCTCCCTTCTGTTCAGTAGGAATTCTTAGAACTTTATTTGAAAATTTCAGGTTAAATATCGCTTTTTTTCCCTTATGACAGACAGCACGCTGTCTATACATTCTGTCAGATTTTATTTTAATGCGAATCTCTGAAACAGGGATTTTATTTATATCTCATTACTCTTCGTCCCATGAACAAAAAAACAAAATGTCCACATTTTTTTAAAAAAATATGATTCTATTTTGGCAAATTGATTAGGCTTATTGAGGGATCATTATATTTCAGTTTACTACCTAATTGAGCGCAGTAGTGTCATATTTTATTCTAACAAATATATTAAAACTTAATAGTTTTTCTACTTGTTTTTCATTTACGAGAATCGGTTCGTTCTTGATTTTCTCCTTTGCTGTTATTCTGTTGCCCAATTTCTTAAAGCTGTTGTTTTATTCAACTTTTTAAGTCGGTTTTCCTTATAGTGAATTGATATTATTTTTGCGCACAACTTAGAGGATTTCCTAAAATCGGGTTTTCCCTTGTCTGATCGATATTTCTCTTTAAGTTCAATTTTTAGAGTTGAATTTTAACGTTCGTTTTAGCTTTCCTTAACTCTTTTTTTTAGTGAAAAATTGATTAAAAATTGATGTATTGAATAATTTCATGAGAAAAAAAAGGTCTATAAGTTTATAAAAACTTTTCAGAACAGTCCATTGAAATGCTGTCTGAGCTGTCTTTTGTATTATAAGAGAAATACAATTATCTTTTCCGCCACTTCTGAAAGCCGATACACAACATACTATATTACTTGTTGAGATACTTGGCTCTAACGCCTCACAGACTGGAAAATAAATCCGCCCATTTTTATCAGCTAATCTTTCACGATTTTCATCCCCACGTTGTATGATTAAGTAATCTGCATAGCTCGCTTTATTCGGTGCCAGAATTACAATTGCAAATTAGTTGCACCATCAATGATCTGATAGTTTTCTGTTATTTTTGTAAAAGCAAAGTTTCGCTTCTGCAATTTCCTGATCTATAACTAACGTAATCTGACTTAAACTTTTTTTTTTGCTGAAATTTTTCCCCAAGAAGAATCGTGTTCCTTCTTCTAACCTTCATTATTTATCGGGTGCGTCTGAACCGATTAATGCTCTGCACAGCAGCGAGCCATCCATTTAAAACTTTCTTTATGAGTGCTATTACTACAAGATCTTGATTAAGAACTAGTCCCATGCCTTATAATGGTCACAAATTTATTGGAATTTTATTGATTTATTGGAACGCATATCCGAGGGGGGTTGATGAAGAGTGTGCTGATGCTTGCAACAGCAGTCTGAGGAACCGAGCTGTACGGATAACATCCCCATTCGAATGAGCCTAGATTCGAATAAGGATGTCATCCTCCAGGGAGCTGTCCTTTAATGAATTTTTTTTCTTCATATTTTGTTTCCATTTGAAACGGTGGTTTTTCTGACTAATTAGATGAATAAAGCACTTCGCCACACAATGCCAAATACATTAATAAAAAGTTAGTTAAGTACAACATGTCATTAATTCGCTCCCATACTAAGAAAAGGCTGCCAGTCTGACATTATAAAGTTGATGTGCATTTGTAAAATAACTTAAAATATTGGCATATTGTTAGTAATGTGGGAAAACGTATATAAAAACAATGTTCCTTTATGTTAATAGTTATTTATACCATATTGCAGAGGGTTAACGCATCAGAAAAGAATATTTTAACGTTTCTTAACTGTATTTGAACAATGAATAACGAGGAAAACCATTTTAAACATTTACAGGTGTTTTGAATAGAAACCTGAAACTTTCCATTTTGTTGACCTATTTTTTTTTTATTCAAGCGAATTAGCATAAGATATGGGAATAAAGCAACCATTTACTTTCCTGTAAATTCTCTTTCAGTCTTCTCTGTGAGATTGATTTAGACTTTCATTCTTATGTAACAGTTCTAGGATTATTCACTGGTTTTGAGAATATCTATACAAAATTTGATTAATATGTTTATTCCCCTTGTAATCACCTTTGGAATTATCCATGCAGAATCTGATTTTATTCGTGGCGTTTCCTCTTAAATTGTGCCATTGTTATTGTTGTTCTTGAATAAGAACTCATTTACAAATGTAGAAAACGATTTCATATTTACATTTTTTTTCTAAACGAAGCTTATTTTTTAACAAATAAATACCTAAAATAATATATAAATATGTATATGCTAGTATTAAATTTTGTAAAAATAGGCGAAGAATAAATGTTTTAGCTGTTAACTTACTGCGCAATAATACTTTTTTTTTTTATCTCCTTTAAAACTATAAATTCATAGTACAAATTTGGTAAATCGGAAGTCTATCTTTTTAAAAATATATTCTTCATATAAACAATTGTTTTAGGTAAATTTCAATAGACGAAATTTATATAGACAAATGTTTAGGTAAATTTCAATAGACGAAATCTATATAGACAAATGTTTAGGTAAATTTCAATGGGCGAAATTTATATAGACAAATGTTTAGGTAAATTTCAAAAATATTTTATGATAGATTGTAATGCATCAGCAATTCAGAATAATATACAACTATCAAAGATAAAAATAATTTAATTTTTTTTTGAAAATCTGACTTGAAAAATATTTTTTGAAAACTATTTGAGTAGGGCGTCGCTGTAGAATATTGCATTTATAACTTGACCGTTGATGAATTAACTGCAAGACTGTGATGGGGGGGGGGGGCAAACACAATAGCAATTTTTCTTTACATTTTTTTCGTACCACATCAGAAAACAAAAATAAAAAAGGAACCTTTTGTATTTTTTTAATAATTATAACTGGCGTTTTAATGGCAAAAGATTTATACTTTCTCATATCAGAATTCTAAACCCGCTACTGTTTCGTTTTAATAGTCCAGCATTGTGAAAATTTGCTGTAAATAAATAAATCAATAATAAAAATCCTCCGCATTCGTGATGAGAGGCGAAAGTGTTTAAATGAATTAAAAAATATCAGTGGCAAAGATCTAAAATGATTGAGTACCGCTTTTGTGTCTGTAGTGTTTCTTTAATATGACGTATAAGAGAAAGAAAGAAGAAAAAGAGCCCACAGACAAAAATGAACATAAAGGCGGGGGGGGGCGAAATGGATATAGTGGTACATTAAGGGTTAATGTGAGAAATAATTGTGATGTCATTCCTAGCCCGGAGCTATGCACCTGACTTAGATGATGTTTCCTCCTTCTACGTTCGGTTCGAGAATGAAAGTAAAGGGAGAAAAATAACAATAAAAAGATGATATAAAATAATGAGCGTTCGATCCATGCTGTCAGAAAAAAGAAATAGCTGACAGTTTAGGTCTGTGCGTGCAGATGACCGGACTTCTGAGGGCACTCGAAGGATGTGGACCACTTATTATCATTTTTTTTTGCTAGACGTCTGCGCGTAAAAGCGACTATTTGAACTCAAGGAATTCCATCAGATTCGAGCTTTTAATTCCCAATTTTGTACTTTTTATTGAAAAGAAATGCATGCATTACTTGTTTTGGTACAGCAATCAAGTCAATTCTTAATACAAATAATACGTAATGAACTTTCTATTGAATTCATGACTTTGGACTTGAAGGACATTGATGCTCTTGACCTAGAAATTGAATTTGAGACAGGCGATCTAGCTATGCAAACAGGTCATAATTTTTCATTTTAATTTAGTTGAAGTTTGTAGCGAGTCGCAACTCTGATAAGTTTCCCATTTCTATTTTTGATATCAACGTATTCATCCAGCAACTTTTACATTGTTAGATTAGTAATTCTAAAATAAACGTTGAATAAAAAGTTGAATTGACTCAACTATATTGTATTCAGTGTCATATTTAAAAGGAAGCCACGACATTCAGAGCACAAAATGTTCGAGTATTTAACTTGTCTTAACAGATCATCGATTGAAATAAGGTTTTAATCAATAAATTTAATTTCCTGTAATATGCAACTCTAACTTCATTTACTATACGCCATATTATTTGTTAACTAAAATAAAACTATTTGGTAAGAAGTAAGTATAACTCTTAAGTTTTTTTAAAAGAGCGAGGCTCTGTATCTGGGCATAGTTTTCAGAATAATTCTGCGAAATTTACTCTGTATTGAGCTGGGATCAAAATACTTCGTTTCACGGCAGAAAAATGCTTGAGCACAAAATTTGAATCCAATGCATTCCATACTGCATGGTTAGGATTGGGGAGATTGGACAAAAGAGAGATAAGTGAAAAAAACCCAATACTTTTGGGTATTTACCGCCGGGAAATGGTGATGTGTTGCTTGCATCAAGCGTAACGTTATTATTTAATAGTACAATAGAGTCGGTCTTGTGATGTCACATCAAAACTCAATCGTCACCGACCTTCCCTCTTCCTCCTCAACTATACCAAACCTCGGAGGACCACGGCCGTCACACGCCTAAAAGGAGTAATTTTTTTCTTCCTGCATGAAAAAAATATCTAGTTAGTATTCTAGAAAACACGACTGAAAGGAAGTTGCAATTTCAGTTATCCAATATACATGAAGATTTTGGATACCGTGCAAATAAAATTGTTTGATAATAAAGGGAGGGTGGGGGGAGAAGGAATATATTTAATACCTATATTTATACATATTTACATATTTAATACATATTACATTATTTAATACATATATTTAATACCTATCTTAATTAATTATTCCTAATCTTCTAATTGCATTAACCTTTTAGTTCTACCTTAAAAATAAGATTAAGCTAAGCATTTTTATGTTGTATCTATAATGACAAAGTGGGTTTTTTTTTTCTAAATTTCTAAAACAGAAAATGGATATAATAAATGCTGCAGAGTGATATCTTCTAGTCTGTCACGTCATCTCATGAAGAGCATTGCAGACTTCCTCTTGCTGCTCAGTGTCAATACATCAGCAGGATTTAATCCATCCTTATGAGCAATTTTAACGTCACTGGCCTCACTCGGTTGTTTTAGTTTCTTCCTGTCATTGTTTACAACCTGAACTATTAGCTCGTCGTCTCCTTCACAGTGTTCATCGAGCACAATGGGAAAATAAAAGAAGTTTTGACTAATTAAAAAAACATGTTCTAAAATTAATAAAGGTTTAATTGTGGCAGTCACTATCCTAATTTTCGGCTTGAAGTATACAGCAACACAAACTGGCAGTTGCTCCTTTTTCCGTCTGTGCTTGACCTTGGAGCTCTATAATTAGTGAAATAAACACCATCTAATAATCAGCAGAATTATGACAATGAAAGCTTTAGAGTGCATTTTTGAATTTGCTACTTTTAATTAATTCAAAACTGATGTTTTTTTAAACCGTAATGTAGAGTAATTTAATATCGGACAACGTCTGCCGTGGAGTTTGAATTGTATGGATTTTATGCGGTATCGACTTTGACTTTTGAATGAATTCTTAGAATTAAAACTTCTTTTATTTGAGAGTTCAAATTCTATAATTTCTGGAAAGAAATAAAAATAGACCAATATTAATGTAAATATTACCAAAAGAGTTTGGTGATGTAAAGTACTGTTTCAAGCAATAAATAATCTAATAATTTCTCAAATGGTTCGAAAATGAAAAAAATTGTAATTACGTGGAAGATTCCCGATTTTTTTTTATACAGTTGGCTCTCAAAATCCAAATTATATTTATGAAGTAAGGAATTTTCAAAAACCTTTTTCATGAATTTAGTATGCAATAAATACAGTTTAAAAAGTTCTTTTTGTGTGAAATCAAATTAATTTTAACTATCATTTGCATTTAAATAATCAAATTTAATTATTATAAATACTATCAAATCCAGAAATCATTTTTTTTCTCAAATTATTTAAAAGGTCGTGCCGTTGATGCGAAATAAACTTAATTAAATCAGTTGATTATGATAGTTAAGATCAGAAAATACCGAAATAGTTATTATTATCTTCAAAAATATACAAGCAAAATTTCAAGAATCAAATATGTTAGGAAATGATGAAAAAATCTATTTTAAAATTCCATCTTTACAAACATGAAACAAAGCTATTAAATACTTATATGAAAATAATAAACAAATTAAATAAAAGAGTTCAAAATTTTTTTTTTTAAAATAGTGTTGCGCTTAAATAATAACAATAAAAAAATGAATATTTGACGTAGTTAGTTCTCACTTTTGATCATTTTTTTTCATTGTGCAATGCGATTATGAATTTTGGCCAAATAACATTTTAATTTTTCTTTTAATGTGGCATTATCTGTAGATTATCATTTTTTTTTTGTTCTTGGAAACTGTATTTACGATATTTGTCGCATGATTTTAAATTAAATGTATGCATTTTCTACTTAAAGCTAGAATGAATATTTGATTGCCGTGGTACATGAATGCTCAATCTGTTACATAAGTAACTTTGTTAATATTATGTCAAGATTTTTTGACTAAGAATCCTTGGACCTTTTTTAGATAAACAGCGGTTAAACACTAACATAATTTTGTATGAATATATTTAAGAAAATCTCAATTTTGTAGAAGCACTTGAAAAATTACATAAAATACTTATCGCTTTAAAAGAGAATTCGTTGAATTTTCCTCAAAAGTTCTGATGAGCTAACTCGTTCATTAAAAAGCAACAAAAACAAACAAATAAAAATGAAGCACACTATGCTATATTATTCACCTGCTGGTAATTAATAGATTAAATCCCAGGACTGTTTTGAGTTTGAATTGGTTACAGTTAGTTTCCGTCCATGAATAATGCACTTTCGGAAGGAAGATAAGAAAAGAGAAACGCAGTAGTCCGAAAGGAATGGATGGGGAGGGGAACGAAGGAGTTTTGTTATATTCCTAGACGGCTATTAGTTCCGATTGCGTAGTCGTTCCAACTACCACATTACGCATGTAAATTACGAATGTAAAGACGATCGTAAATTCCTGACAAGTGTCATAGCAGCCCAGCCGTGAACTCGCACCTAGGCGCGCAGCTTGGCCTTTCAACCCTCTCTTCGGTGGTTGTGAGGATTGTCCTTTGTGCGAATGGGGGATACTTAACAGAAATTCTTTCTGTTTTAAAATAGCGACGCTCGTGAGTGCGAATCGCGTTACCTGAAGGACTGCCTATTGAGTATTGCATTTATGTACCAGCTTACTAGCTGACGTTGCCTTTTAGCTGAAAGTTGATTTTCAAATGTTTACGTATATTGATTATTGAGATATGATTTTGGAATAAACATACTTGGACGATATTTTTTCTCAATGAAATGTGTGACTCTAGAGGTAGTGTGTTAAAATTTTTTAGAAGCTTAGTTTAAAGGGAGTTCAAATAAGCTTTTGTCCTTTTAATTGTAAGTGATAGTGCATTCTCCATATATTATTAGTATTATTTACATTGATACTTTCATGCCTGATTTCGACTGATTGTTTAATGATTCCATTCGCACGCTGAGCATTATAAGCTATTCATAAATTTATGTTGAAATAAATGTATTGAAATTTTTTTTGAAAAAGTTGTATTTTGTTTAAAAAAAGATAGTTGCTATTGTTTTTTGTAAATAAGAAAAATTATTGAATTTTAAACAATGAAAGCATAATCGCGATATTTTTTTCTCATTTGTATCGTTTAAAAAATATACGGCGTTATGTTTGCTGTGCATTATCACTTGCGGTCCATTCAGGATTCTTCACTGCTAAGTTCCGGCATTAAAAATCAATTTTTTTTTCTATTCTTCCGTAAGTGTTTTATTATTTAATTTAGTTTACGCGAAAACAAACAGAAAAATGCAACAATAACTAAATTCTTCTAAAATTTCTCAAAGATTAAATTCGCAGCAAAATATAGTTTCCATTTTCATTGGAACAATAGAGAAAATTATTCCAGAAATGATTGGTGGGGAGGCAGGATAATATACATATAGTATTAATCAAATAATAAAATATTTTATGCTTCGTGATGTTTGATCATCTCGTTCATCAGTTGTTCCCCTTCATTGACAATTAATATTTTTTTATTCGAAAAAAAAAATACTGAGAGTATTTAAATGGACAGTTCCTGCCCCGTGTTGTGTGAGCTCCCTCCCCTTCTCGGAAGCGATGCGTTTCACGAACTGACAGTGATACTGTGATTTGTGGATGGGAGACGACATTTCCAAAAGTTGTGCTCCCATTGTGGGCCACTTTTTCTATGCCGAAGGGTGGGGTTCACGGGAGATTTATGGAACTTTGTTTTGCATTAAATGGCCCAAACCAGGAATGGAAGAAAACATAAACTTTTGCTTCTATCACCGACACTTTGAGGCGATTACTTTTGATGCGTATACGCTGGGCCGGATGGCACAGGTAGTGCTTGTCGCGCTTACCTGGGATTTTCCGCCCACTGCAGATTCACTTCGACATTTATAAATAAATCTGACATGTTTGTCTTCCTTTGACATGGCTGTGACGAACCGAAGACGCCTTTTAATAAGTTTTTGAAACTAGAATTTTCGTGATGTTGAATAAAATGATTATTTATAATTGAAATGAGAACATCAGTTTCTCTTGTTACTTCTTGCATTTTGTTTTCTTTTTAATATATTAAAATTTTGTTTCAATCAATGTAATTATTTATGTGACATATGAAATTATTTTATCTGTTGTTATTTATGTGACGCATGAAATTGTTTGTTAATGAAATCTATTTAAATGGTTAAATTTTTCCATAACAAAAATCAAGAAAAAATGTGGGAAAAAAATATTATTTTGGATGTAAAGCAAATTTTTATTGTATATTGAAAGTCTTGCCCACAATTCTTTAAAAATATTGCATATTTTCATTCATTGTGAACAATTAAGCAAATTAAACAAAAACATAGTGCTTGAGAAGTAAGATTCGTTTTTAACGAACGGCTATTTTCTTGCCAACGCGGAATTTCTGATGAAATTAAAAATGAATTTCGTTTGTTTTGTTCCATTTGAAATGTGCGGATTAACGGGCGGTTGTTGATTACCAAGTCGATCGGCAATAATCTTGGGTAACGGGGACGTAAAAAAAAAATGAAAAGAAAAAGGTTTTCAGCCACCGAGTGACATATGCAGAGTAAAAAAAGCGCGTAGGTTTCGGAGATGAGCAATGATGTTCTGAGTAGGTGTCAAATCAGAGGTGGGAAACGTTTTTTTTTTTTTTTTTCTTCTTCTGCTTTAATTTCGTAAAAGATCGTTTGAGCACGCTATTAAAATAATGTTCATACGTCTTATCATCATTAGAGTACTCTTCCCTCTCTGCCCTTTCCCTTCTTCTAGAGCAGGGGCGTGGGCGAACGATGACTGAACAGACAACAATAGAGTGAAATCGTCTGATTTTGGGAATTCAGATTTAAAACGGGATTTGTAAACAAAACTAATTTTCTTTTCTGAATTTCTCGAATTAGAAGAAATTGCTTAGATATATTTTTTCTTTGTATAAACTTTCCTGCTTTTAAAATGCATTTCACAATATAAAAGAGGAAGAAATTGGCTGGTTTTATGCTTAAAATTGTTTTATCAAGACAGTTCAGCAATCTGGTTATGGATCTCTAAGAAGAACAAAGATGACACCCAAAACCTTGTGTTATGTCACTAGAAGAACTGTAGAAGTAGAGAACTGTAGAATGGATGGAAGGTAGAATTAGAGTGTAAGAATTAAATTTGCATCCGTAGATTTTAATATATATTATAAATATTGGTATTCTTTAATATATTAGCCGAATAAAAACTTTCATTATGAATAAATATTATCAAGGTATCAAAAAAATCAACATGGTAGAAAGAGGCGTCAAACAGAAGGTTTAATCAAGAGTTAAAATAGGCCTAACCATCACCAAATAGACGATCGATCATTATGACCTGCCCATCGAAATTGATACATATCTTCCTAAACTATTATCTCAAAAATATTATTTTCGTATTATCTTAAATTTGAAACATTTACCTTTTTAATTATATCAATTTCTGTACAATTATTTCTTTATTTTTAATAATTTTCTTAATTTAATGCACAATTTGTAACAATGTTTTTATTGCTATAATGATCAAACTTATCTATTAAAATATTGAATAGCGTGCTTTTGCCAACTTTAAAATTAAGCGTTACAAACTATGCACTCTTAGGACATTAATTCCGAAGTAGGATTCTTACTTCCGCTTTATTATAATACATACAACTTTTTAATTTGCACGCATTATATTCTGCAATAGACTTGCTTAATTAAACTGTTTCCCGGTCTTCTCAAATAACAATTGAAATTAAAAAAATAATCACATTAATATCTAAAGCTTAAAAATTCAGTAATTCTGAGAGAAAAAGCTGGTCTCCAATGGCGGATTCGATGTAACCGAACTTTTTCTGGAGAAGAAAAGGTAACTTTTTATAAAGCAAAAGAGTAGTGCATTGATAAAAGTCATTTTGCTTACCAGTATGTCTTATTGTTCCGAGTAGTCTTCTTGTTCTTTAAACATAATTTAATTTCCTTAATTGTAAGCGAAACTTGTTTTATCTTGTACCTTGCGTCTACTTATGACAACAAAAACGTTGAAAAAATTGAAGTGGTTAGGTCAAGGCCATACTCTTGTGAAGAACATGAATCAACACAGAACAAACGCTGCCATAAGCACGCAAGTCTCTTTCCGGTGAAAGTTTAACACAACTCGTAACTCGTGCAATGGTAAATAAATAAAGCTTTGAAACTGAAGCAAAAATGAGCGCAAAAGCATTTTATTCCTAATTCTTCATATTTGGCTTCACATTACATGTTGTATTTTACTCGAAATTATCATTTTCTCTACAAGGGCGTATTTTCTCTAATAAACAAGCATATTGGCCTTTTCTTTTTTTCACAATTCTTTAGTCACTTTATTTGTCATTTTATAAAACATTCTTTTATTTCATTCTACGAATAACATTATTTTTCGAATAAAAAAAATATTTAGCGCAATTTTTTATTTATTTCTAATAAATCGTTAAAAAAGTTTGGATAGAAATGAGTGACTAAGTTTTATTTTATATCATTTATAGTTCATCCATGCTATTATGCCTCATTGGATGTTGTACGCGTCCATTTCCCCATATTATGTTATATTATTCTACTTTTCGTTATACCAAATTTAGACGATTTGTTTCAACTAATTATAGCTACTATATTCCAGTGAGCTTATTGATAGATTTTGCATCGAAGAATAAGGTATAATTGTGAAGGTGCAACCTTTATTGAACCATTTCGGAATACTTGCCATATCATAGTAAAATTTTAAAAATTATGTTCTGGTGTGGTTAAAAACTTAAATGTTTTAAGAAATATTCCAAAAAAACATCGCTATCAGTCTTTTTGTATTTTTTCTTACTTTCCTCAAAGCAAGAACTGTGTATGAAATTAATAGGCCCAAATGTATGAGATTAATAAACTATAACATAAAAAATTTAAAATATTGCCGGAAAAAGGTTTAGACTATTAATGTATTCTTTTAAGGTGGACATTTTTTTTATTAGCATTAAGCTTTCATACTGTGCTTTGAAAATTCTTGAATTCGATACTCTTTAATTTCTTTCTCTGGCATCAGTAAAGATATATCTTTCAAATGAAAGAGGAGGAGAGTACCTATTGTCCAGATGAATAAAATTTGAACTTGAAAACTATTTTATCACGACGAGAATTTAATTAGAAATATTTCTTCCCATTACTTTCTAAAATCGACTGTGTTTTAGTTGTATTTGTTTGCCCATAATCACATGCTAATATTAAGTATATGCCAAACATTCGAACTTTGAGAATGGTTTTGAAAAAGTGTCGAAATGATTTGGCAACAGCCACTTATTAAAATGTATATAAAGAACTTGAAAAACGTTCTCCGAATCAGTGCCTTTATTTACACTCTTTTTATTTGTATTTGCAGAAATTAGCCATGGGCGTAGAATATGAAGATTTGCTGAAGGTAATAGCTTAGCTCCCTTTTTCGTTCTACTTTGAACTGCTACCCTTATCAGCGCGAATTATGTATCTATATCAGCTTGGAAGGCTATTGACCAGTCGGAGTCATGTCCAACGACCCACTGACTCAATCACCGAGTTTCCACCGAACCATGACGTCATAGGCACCGGCCTCTTGTAAATGACACGTGACCTCGTGGGTGGATGGGTTTTGTCAACAGCATGTAACAGAGAGGCCGGTCTCTCCCAAAAATTCACTGTCCATTTTTTTATTCAACCTTCCTCATATGAATGAATACACCTCTTTTTCTCTCTCGCTTTTTTCCTTCCGATAGTGCTGAAGTCTGCGACCCGGCGAGTTCACCTAAGGGTTTAGATTACCGGTTCATGTCTGACTACTGCCAGTCCCTATTTTATTTTTTTTCTTGCCTTCCTTCAGTCAGATCTGTCTGTTACCTGAGGATGATGCGTCATTTGTTTTAAATGCGTGGGTGTAAGTTGCTGAAGGGAAAACCTCTCCCGGCTTGTTGTAGCATTGGAGCATTTTCGTCCGGGTTTCATGTTTTCCATTGTTTGTGGTCTCTATCTGCGTATACTTACGAGAAGAGTGCTGCTCACTTTATTTTTTTTTATATGCTAGTTTCTCATTCTCCGCAGGAGCGACATAAATCACAGTTTCGAAAGCCGGAACAGGTTGTCATTCATTTTCCTTCCACGAGTGAATGTTTTGTTTCTCGGGCTACTTTACGGGAAATCATGAAACACACAATTGACCTCTAAAATATGGAGTGTTTTTTTACTCAGAAGAAAAGCCTATAGAGAAAAGTTCGATCTTTTCTGTCATAAACAGTTTGCGTTGTAACAAAACATAAAAAGTAGGGGTACACTTAAATCGAAATAGTCGACTCAAATTCATTCTATTATAAGTAGGATAATCTAATGCAGGATTTTTGTATCAGGATCGTCAATATCGAGTTTAATGGGGTGGGGGAGGCATTGAGTAGTAGGGTTTACAACAAAACAACCAAAAAAATTGTATATTCTATATATTTTTACTATGATACTGAATTAAATAAAAAGAAAATATTCGGTGAAACATCTGCCTTTTTTTCCCCGTCCTTTCAGAGTTGCTACAATGAGTAACTACATTTCATGTTTATGGATTGGTTTAAAATATTATAAAATTCATCCTTTAACTCGATGGAAAAGTTTCTTTTCTATCGTGGTGTTGCGATATCTATGTATAATAGGAATTCTTTAGGTTTCTGTGGCTTCCAAAAGTTTTATTAAGCTTAAAATTGTCCTTTCTAAAAGCGAAACGTCAAGTTCATTTGAACAAGCCCCTGCTGTCCCTCTTCAGAGAAAGAAAAAAACTGTTCTTTGCCAGTGTTACTTGTCACTTTTTCCGTAACTCATAGGTGAAGAAATGTGCGATAACTAAACCTCGTTCGAGGTGTCGCATCTTTGCCACCTACTTGACCTTTGACTCTTCAGAACTTGGGGAAATTGCCTTTTTTCCTTTAACGCCGATTCCTTGCTGGATAGCGGTAATTCTACGCGTGACATCCATAACAATGCGATTTTTAAGCTACATAAACTCTGAATTTACAGAATTTTTTTGATGCCTTTATAGTGACTGACTACTCTGAAAGAATTTTAACATTCCACTTTAATTAAGATGCCAAGTTGTTACTTTTGTGTTGGAGTTTCCTCTTCGTGATAAAATTTCAAAAAAGAAATGAATTTTTCTATGACTTTTGCAAATGTTACCATAACAAAGTAACTAAATGTTTTTTGAATCGCTAAGAACTTTTAATAATTTTTTTTATTATCATAAAACAAGTGAATTTAAAGATACCAAATATTTGAAGTAAAATGGATAGTAAAATAATTTTAAGTTAATAATATCTATTTTGATTCATGAAAAACATTTTTGCCTGATTTATCTCATAGCTGGATCTGAAATCAATCTTGTTTGAAAATATGGTTGTGGACTGGTCATCATTGTGTAATAAATTAGTCAACAAATTTAAATTTGATAAAAGTCTGAAAGAAATAATATATAACATACAGACTTGAATATTATGCAATTGATGTAATTGACTGTTGCAAATCTTTTGATATATATTTAATTTCATTTTGTTAACTTTTATTTATTATATATTTGTAAAGAGTTGCTCAACAATTGTTATCAGTGAAATGATTATTAAGTTTCTTTTGTATTTTCTTTACAGGTAGCTGAAACATTTAAAGATGCCTCTTTCATTGAAGGGATAGCTAGTCATCGCCTTAATTGGCTGCCAAAGATTAATCGGGCAGAACTGAAAAACATGGAAGTGAGTACTCTCATTATTTATAAAATTATACTTGTAGTAACTTAAATTGCATCCAAAGACAATTAGAATTTACTGAAATGTTCTAATAATACTCGTACAAATCGTTAATTAAACTTGATACATTATGTTTTTGATCAAATGAAAATTGATATTCTATTACCTTTGTCATAGCGATGGGAAATGAAAAATCAAAACATATTTTAGTCTTGTGCGCTCTACTCTTGAAAAGTTCCACGAGATTAAAACTTAAAGATTTTTATTTTATGTATTGAAAAAGGGAATGAAAGTGCGCTATTTTCTTTCCTTTGCCATTATCCTTTAATAGCAATTTCGATTTCTTTTTATCATTTCGTTGTTGTTTAGAATGTTCCCTCCACTATTTTCTATTATAACATTATGTTCAATTGTAAAAGAGACTTTTTGCTTTTTCATATCTTTAATTTCGTGAATGAAGAAAACAAAATATCGTTTTAGTTAAGTAATATCAACATCCTATTTTGAAAGGAACGCTAAGACTATTTTAGGATGAAAGTCGTAATTTTAAACCGCAATCAGATGATGAAGGCATCGGAGATGGAATCCTCTCTCCAAGCTTCTTCACTATACCCCTAGAAGTCATTTGGCCCTTTACAGATTTAACGTACAACAAGTTAACTTACGTGTATGTGTGTGTGTGTGTGGGGGGGGGGGGGTTCGGAGAAATCAGATTTTGAATCCGGAATCTTTTATCCTCGAAGCTGAGGTTTTACCGGCGGGCCACCACGGCCCCGAAGTTTATCAGATTATTTGCCCTTTGCTGAACCTAAAGAACTTCATAATAGATAAATGAATGAAAACTGATGAATGCTTACAAACTATATCTACAAAGGATAATGTGGAGATAGTTATTCAGTCAAAAATCAAGTATCATTTATTAGATTGAGAATGCACAACTTAAAATTGAATTAATTTCATGGATTATACTTTAAAGCGTTGAATAATATTTGCTTTTTTTCGGTAATATTTTTTAAAAAATAGCATTGTTTCAAAACGGGCACCCTAAAATGTGTTGGTTTCCAAATGCATAACTGCTTCCATTTGTGAACACTAGTAGATCAACATGATCACAACACAACTGATCAACACAATCTTTCTTGGAAATAAGCTATTGATATTTGCAGCTGTTAAAAAAAGAAGGTCGAATATGTTTCCTGTAAAGGCTTTTCATACTGTGCTTTTTATAATCTTGCTATAATAATAAAAAAAGGTCATTAAAAATATTCAAATGCATTTAGATTGCATAATTAACTACAAATCAATATTTCGTGTTGCTTAAATAACTTCTACGCGTGTTTAAACAATAAACATTCTGACTTTTTAATTAAACTTTGTTAGGAAGTACTAGCAGTCACAGTTAAGTCGCATTAATACTATTTCTAATATAAATAATGTTTCGATAACGGTAGGGTTTTTTTTTGGCAACTCCTCTTTGATGGTCATTTGCAAACACATATAAACCTAGTGAGCTGTGCAGATAATCTGAGAGTCATGCACACGTAATAATGCTACATGCTCTTCTAAATGTACATTTATTTCTGCATTTATACTCGCCATAGAAAGTTACCGCGATCTATATTTACTTGGCTTTCATATTCTACCTACTTAGCACTGTATGAAAGGCTTTCTAATTAAAGAACATTTCAGTGTGTTTTTCTAGAGGATAACTATTCCCTTGTCTCATTTCAGTTGGAGGATGCTTGCCGCTACTTCTTCAGAGTCATGCAGTACTACGGTGTCGCCTTGGAGCAAGTGATAACAGATGAAGTCCTGTATGGTGGTGACTTCCTAGCTTTGTGTAGGGAGGCTGAGAACCACCTTACTCAAGTTCTGTGCCAGCTCCAGATGAGCACCTACCTCCTGCGGGTCCGACTCGACCCCGACGTACTGCGTGACGTCATGAATCAAAGGTACAGGACGGGTACTGCTTCTCAACGCGCGCTACGCAACTATCTCATATTTCGGGACTATGCCGACGCCCTAGGAGCGATGGTTGAGACATTTGAGGATATCCAGGTGAGGACGGCATCCAAGTCCTCCGCGACCACGCCGATCGACGCTTTCTACCATGAACAGAGTCTACATTAATTGAAGGAACTCTCTCTTTCTCTTTTATGGCTGTGATGTTTTTATTTATTATTTTAATTTATTTTTTTAATGTTGATGACTATTTTGTGTGCTCGAATTATATGGAGAAAGACTCATTTTTTATCATTGTGGATTTATCATTTTGATCTTGAAGGCATCGATACCAGCATAAGAGAAATTAATTTAGAATCGCTCCCATTGTTAGAAAGCCTGCCAATAATAATAATAATAATTTTTTTCTTCACTTGCAAAGCACGTGTGCATTTCGAATTTCAGTTATTTAGAAAATTGTCTGCTTTTAATGATTTCATAGTAGTTGACTGCCTTTATTTTATGATACTATCTGGTATGTATGCAGTGTCCATCTTCTTCATTTTCACAATGTTGGATGGAAAGAAAGAATAAAAACACCTGCATATATATTCTAACCGTGAAAAAGAAAAGTAATTTACCTAAGATAAGCTAGTTTTCTTTGCAAAAGAGAATAAATATTTTGAGTGTACGAACTCTTTTTCCGAAAATAAAAATGCTTGAGAGTGAACATGCAATGCAGTTTATTTGCTTTAAGCCAGTATTATTTCCTTGCTCGAGATTTTAAAAAAATAAAAAGGAGAAGCGTGAAGCGAAAAATTGTACTGGTTTGAAAGCTTCTCTGTAAAGTATTTGAATCGATGCTCCTTCTAATTTTCCTTCAGTCTCTTTGATGGAATTTCTCTCTGATATTTGCCAATATTTACCTCGCCATTATAGAATAGCCATTTTATTTCGTGTATGTGCCAGTGTAAAGTACCCTGAGTAATTCCTATCATTGACATTAATCATTACATTTCATTTAGTCTCGGTACTTTGTCCTGAGCATTATCTAAATCTCAATTATTTGATTCCTATGGTATATTTTGTGATCGTTTATACGTTGGTTTCGTGTATGATTCAATTGTGTATGCGTGTGTATGTATGTTTTTATCAAACTTGAATTATTTGATTGTGTAACAAATTAAAGAAGAAAAAAAAACCAAAGACTTTTTTTGAACAAGTTTACAGTGAGACCCGTGAGTTGTTTCATATATATTCGCTGTTAAGTAACTATGAGATTTTAAATTATTTTCTTTAAATCGAGGAAAATAAATATATATTTTATAAAGAATATTCTTCACTTTCAAAATCGAAGTATCGAGAGTATTTTTGTTGCTAAATCTTAATTTTACTTAATAATTGTGAAATGCTTGTACAGCACTTAGTGATAATCATGAAGTCTTTGGCTACGTTCGCGATGAAAATTATGATGATGTTCATCATTCCAAAATATAAATAGGGGTAAATACTAATTTATGCATTAATAAATTGAATGTAAATTGAATTGAATTGCAAAAGAGATTTTTTTGGATATGTGCATTTTTTAAGTCGTAGTGCTTTTTTCAAAATTACAAAACACAACTGCTTTTGTATTAAGCATATTTTAATTATGAGAAATTTTTTACTTTTTAGTGTAATTTTATTGTATTTTTTATGATACATAATTTTGTTCAAAATTTTAAATGTTCAACTCGAAATAAGAACAATAAATAAATGATACAAAATGAGAATATTTAAAAAAATTTAATAGTAGTTTTCATTAAATGAGTTTATTTTATTATATTATTCCTGGTTTTCAACCTCCTTCAGTCTCAGCGTTTCAATATATTATGAATAAATATTTTCGAATTGTATGTAAAAATTAGTTCCATATTTGTAACATTTTCAGATATTACATTTACTTTATGTAAATGGTTTTCAAAAGCTTATTTTTGTTTAAAAAAAATTGCTTTCTTGATATGATACTTGAAACTATGGAAAATACTTTTGTCAATTGTCTAATATATCTATTAAAATACTAAATATTATATTTCATTTTAAGATATACAAAATGTAATTTTAAACGCATTTTCAATGGATTATAGTTTTATGAAATAATTCGTTTTATAGAATGTATGTATACAAATAGGATGGAAATTATTACAATCACATTAATAAGCATAATTTGAAAAAAAAATCGCTATTTTTGCTACCATTTAAAAAAAAAAATTACATTTTAAATTCTAACGGCAGAATATTTATTTGCTTAAATTTTTATTTACATTCCATAAATATATTTAAATGTATATTATTTTGCTATTCGTATGTTTGTAGTTTTCTACAGTAGCATACTGTAAAGATGCTATTTTGTCATGCACGTAGGAAGAAATAAATATCTTTCAATCCATTTACTCGCTAAACTTGTATATGATATTTTTTTCCATTTGTGTAATGAAGAAATCATTGGTGGAGAAATGTGAGGATACATTTTTTATAGTAAATAAAGCTAAAAAATTGCAAAGAAAAATAATCTGACTTAAAATTTTTCTTCATTCATAGATTTTATTACATACTGAAACAGCCCCAGATTTAAAAAAAATCTTTTGTACATATTCAAGATCATATTAAATAAGAATTTTGCTCGTACTTAAATTTCCTTTAATAATGTATGAACTTATTTTAAAGAATTATTCACACGTTTTATATTCGAATTTATTTTACTTCATTTGTTTAGTGCTTTTACATTTGGACCCCTTTTTGCAAACGAAAAATGTCCGAGTTCTTGAACGAATAATTCAATTATGTTATTCATTCATTTATTAGCAATGGAATTGGAATTCAGATTTATATTTCTTAGTAAATGAATTTTTTGGGAGCATGTAGAATTTTTCAGGCGATTTTTTTTATATTATTGGAATTTAAATAGCCTGATGCTTTCACCCTAATTAACTAATATTTTGGAAAACCTATTTTAAAAATTATAATTGTAGGGGGTAAAAAAAACAAGTCAAGGATTAGAGTTTTTTAATGAAATTACTGCACTAAAATTACGAAAATAAATTAGTTTCCACTCTGGCAATTTGCTTGTATATAAAGAATTTATAAAAATAAATGAATGCATTAATGAATATCGTTTTTATAAAATCTGTCCTTCATTCAGTATTGTGTGGATAGAGCTGAAACAAATATTCAGGGAAATGATAAAATAATCTATTAAAATTATTTATGGATTTTTATAAACCATATATGAAAAAGGTTTAAACCATATGCATATATGGTTTAATCTTTCCAATATATGGCCAAATTAATTATACTGAGGAAAGACCAAAGAAGACATTTGATGTTTTAAAAAGTAAATATATGTTTTAACTGTCGAACCTAGAATTTGTGTTTTATTAATTACAATAACAGCAACATTCGAAACCACCTTGATGCATTTTTTTTAAAAAAAAGTATTCCATTTTCGTCGATTAAACATAAATGCTTTTACACCTATTTATTTACACATTTGCGGAATTTAGGGGAAAAAAGCTGGGAGAAAACCTTTTCCTGTGGCGTCATATACTTATTATTAATTCCTGTTCTGATATTTATTTGAATGCACTTGTTCATCCCACATATTTTTTCACCTCGAAGTGTTTCAGTGGATTGTCTGAAACAGTTGTGATTTCTGTAAATTTTTTACCTTTGTGTAGTATTTGATTGTCACTTGTACCTATAAAAGTTCATGATGTATATTTTTATGGTAAATATCACCGAAGTATTTTGTATGATATATTTGACTGATGTGCGTCATTGAGTTTTTATTCTGATTTATTCTCTTGAGTGAATGGCATTGAATGATTGCAAAATACTATTGTGGTTCCTAATCGCTGATGACAAAAAAATTGTGTAAATGCAATGTCAAAATGTGGTGCTACTGTCTTGATGCTATTTTTGTGAATAAAGCAGTTTTTAGCTACCGATACGAAATTCCGGACTCAGTCTCAGTTCCTCTCTTCACATCAATTTCAGCAAAAGAAATATGTTAAACTGATAAACCGATTAAAACTCCTGTGTGTTATTTACATTTTTGTCTGTATTTTCATTATATATATATATATATATATATATATATATATATATATATAATGAAATACAGTATTTTTTTGTATTTCATTGTAAGTATAGCATTATAATCCATTTATAATAATGATAAATGACCAAATTTTAGAATTCCATAGCTGACTTAGATATGGAAGCAATAAAATTAATATTGTACACTATTAGAATGCCTGTCTTGTGCATCGAATTATAATAATTTTGACACTTCAATTGGCAATTTTGTCGAAATCACTAATTTAAAAGTTAAAAAGTTATGCTTAAGTATCTTGAGTATCTTTCACATTCTTTCAAGGATTTAAATATCAATAAATGTTTTGTAATAAAGAAATTAAGACAATGTATGGATCAAAAGTGTAAACAAGATATTTTCAAAACATATTTAATCGTAAAAATAACTTCTTCTCATCAACCTGAAAGGCAAAGATGCCTTACCATTCAAGCTTATCTTAAAATTCCTTTTAATTCTTGGGTTAAAACAAAGAAAGCGAAGAGCCGTAGACCAGAATTGAAAATTGAAGCAACCATAGGTAATGACATTTTTTGATATCGCATAATTGAACATTTATTACACAGCAAATAGTTAATACGATCTTTATTGTCAAATGTAAATAAATAATTATAATCAAATAATTTTTATTTATTTAATTACGTGTATTATTAATTGAGCAATAATTATTTAATCACATGATATATTAACTGCACAGTAATTATAAATCGTGCGCTTTATTCAAAAGAACTAAAATATACGCAGCTTCTAAAAAAAAAAGTTTTTTAAAAATTATTTATTTGAATGTGGCAATACAAATCATGTTAAAAATAGTTGAAATTAGGAGTCTGAAAATCACTTTTCAGATCCTAACTTTAAATTATTGCAACTATCAAAAAAAGTTTTAATACAAAAGTTTTTCATTCAAATGAGACCCTAATTAGATTTATTTTTCTATCTTTTATTGTAAAGAAGATATAGGGAATTGAAAATTTCAACTTCCCCCATTTCATTGCTAGATGATCCGTCTACGGAGTTATCTAAGATTTTTACTGACCTTGCAATATATCCCTGGTAAATTTAAATCCATTAAAAATTATTCCAACGTCTATGTTATTGTGTTAATAAGATAACATTGGCAAAGCGTTATACTCATTTAAATTGTTGAGGGTGATCGTGAGTTCTAGGGCCTGTGATCGGTGGGGACCTGCAGAAATTTTCCCAAAGCTATGATCATCATTGTTATAACAGTCTTCATATAAAGAATGTACCTCATCAATTTTGAAAAGCAGCTCACAGAATAGTAGAATTTAAGTATCAAAACTTTTAGACAAACTTTAATATAGGAACTTCACTGAATAATCATTTGGAATCGCATCTATAAATTTTTATTTTTTCGAGTTTCCAAGTTAAAAGGATAAAGTCATGAAGAAGTTGTCAGAAGTTTTAATACTTATTTTAAGATGTTACTTTTTATGTTACGCTATTAGAAGAACTGAATTACTTGCATTGCATCCAAAATTAAAAATTAAAGCAGTTAAAGGATTACTAGTCCACGCTGGACAAGCATATTTTCTAAAAATTGAGATTATAGTTTTGATAAAGGGTAAATATTTCTATAAGGCTAATGAAAGTAAATTACTAAAGTAAAAGAAATTAAAACTGTATAGTAATTCATTCAAATTTGAGTAATGTGATATTGAAAAGAAATGAGTTTGTTCAAATTGCTCCCTTTATTTAAGATAATGTTTATACATCAAATGCATCGTAAATTTTAACGCA
Source organism: Argiope bruennichi (assembly GCF_947563725.1). NCBI lineage: Eukaryota > Metazoa > Arthropoda > Arachnida > Araneae > Araneidae > Argiope > Argiope bruennichi. The sequence goes on along the minus strand of NC_079159.1, from coordinate 56,016,922 downwards.
TTTCGAAAAAGTACTTTATGAACACGGCATAATTAAAACTGTTTTAATTGCTTAGTGTGAAGGCAATGAAAAGATATTGTTTGGTATCTTGATAAAGAATAAATTAATTAAGATTTTTTTTTGTCTCAGCTGAAAACTTCGTCAACAAGTTTCTGTTTTATAAAGAACCGAATATCCTTCTACTGATATTACAAGGATGGTTTTCTTCAAGCTCCGATGAGCCATGAGACAAGAGAAGAATAGATAAGATGAATTTATTGCCAACAATTATATTCAAATATAGTTACTTTTTGCCACAATTGCTTTGAAGATTTAGATTGTCATATCAATTTTCAAGTTTTCCATTCCCCTCTTTGACGGAAATTGTCGCCAGTGATGTGAAATGTGTCTTAACGTTCCTTTGAAGCTCCTCATTAGTTTGAAAATTCTTTGAATATTCGTTTAGGGAAATACTATGAAGCAGGAATATCTAAACATTCATTCTTTAATGCCGCAGTTTCATCAAACTTGCCAGCCAGCTTGTTGCTTGGAATTCTAGTATCCTTCGTTTTTTTCTCGTTTATTTACTTTCAACTCGCTTTCTATTGCAATAATCTTGCAAATTTGTCGCCTTTCGCCGAGAACGCGATTTAGAACCGAGGGATTTTCAATTCTTCTCTGAATTAATTATTAACTGGGATTCAAAATAATAATTACAGACTAATAAGAAGATTCTAAAAGATTCTAAAGAACGTTAAAGTCTATTTCACACTATTGATGGTAAGAGTGATTTCGAAGAGGTGATCGGAAATCTGATCATTTGGTATGACAAATGCCAATCAATTCACGGCAATTATGTCAGAAAACTATTGCGTTTGTAAGCAACTTTTGGTAATTTGTTCTCTACTTTTATCTGTTGATAGGTCCATCGGAACTTTGAAAAGGAAATGGGACTTGTATGTTATGAGACAATTACCTTATTATCTGGCAATTGTTATGCCAAGGATTTAGTTTAATAAGTGAGAAAGATTTTACGAAATGAAATATACAGCTCTATCACATTTTTAATAAGTATTTTTTTTCTTAAACCGCTGTATATATAGATGAAATTTCATAATTTTGTATCGTCTATCATACCTTAGTTCGTCCGAATAAGAAGATAGATCAAAACATCATACAGAATGGAATATATTCTTATATCACAACACAAATAAATAAATCATTCCATTTAAAATTTTCTTTACTAATATTTACTGTTTATTTCAGTATCCTGAGACGAACACTTTTCGACGATTCTATCTCACTAAGGGGTAAGACGCAGAAAGATGTGCGCATTTCCATAATTTATTTTACTGTTGAATGTAAACATTCCCTCTTTTATATTTCCTCTCACCCCTATTTGTAGAATTAAACCCATCCTAACGCATGAGCAGAAGCGCGTACGGTTTTAGAATCCATTGGCAAACAATAAGAGTCTATACATGAAAAGCTTCTCTAAAAATGGTTTGATAATACTGGGTGCATCAGTATGCAAAATAAAAACTGCATTTGTAATATAAGTTTTCAAATGAAGTAACACATACAAATTCACAGAAATTGGGGAAGATGGCTGAAGGTCATTCAAGAAAATTACCAAGTTTTGTTGCTGAGAAATATCAATGGAAGTAAACCCTATCGAGAAGAAAAATCTAGAATTATTTTGGGAAATGAATGAGCTTCAGAACAAATCTGTAAACGAAGGCAATTATTGTTGGTTCTCAATAGGCAACAGAAAATTTTATGTGGGAGATCGTATCATATTTACCATAAAAAATTAGGATAATGGTATGAACTTCTCCCTTTTCACTTAATTTCTTTTAAGTATTACTTTCATGAATATATTGCCTTTCTTCTCGCAAAACCGAATGCTGCTGCATACAAAATATTTTATTCATATTTATTCTCTTTTATTGAAGTAAGCGATGACTCCATTTTAATATTCTGCGTTACGAATTTATTTAACTTACTAATGAAACGGAACATTCTATTTGGGACACTTATTGTTATTTCAATAATTGTATTAACAGAAAGGTCACTCAAGATATTGAATTTTTTCGATTTAATATCATGTTTTAAAGTAATTAATATTTTTATTTAAAATCAGATTTAAATTTAAAAATTCAGTAACTCAATGCATTTGTCAGACACATCATTAGAGACAAGAAGTTAAGATTATTTATTATTTTTATTTCAGCAACAGCAAAAATTCCTAAAAATTCCGAAGCATAAACAATTGCAAAAATTCCTAAAAATTCCGAAGCATAAACAACACCAAAAATTTCTAAAAACTTTAAAACAGAATATTGACATGAAAATGTTTTTAAGCTAGGCTACTTTTCTGTGAATTGCGTGAAATCAAATTAAATAATTAAATGAATAAAAATGTTTCGTAGAACAAATAATTTGCCCTAGATATATCAAATAAGTAGTTATTTCTTGATAAGTAAGAGATTTAATTCGAAGTTTGATTAATTAAAAATTAATAGAAATATTAACGTTTTCCCTCAATAACGTCAGAATATATTATCACTCAAAATCTATTTTTTTGCATGACTCCAAAATTCAAGAAATTTAGCTTTTCAATATCAATTTTATTTCTGCGAAATTTTTCTTTAATAAATTTTTTAAACATGATTCTTATTTTCCTTTTTCATAATAATGCTATAATTAAATTCAAATCAATTTTATTGGTTCATCAGTTTTTTCAGTCACGAGTTACTCATAGAAAACATTATGACAAAATTTGCTTTCTATTAACTTCAATCAGAATTTCCACTTTCGTATTAATTAACATGATAATACTTTCAGGCTGACATTCATATTCTTTCTGTAAATTTCTCTGTGTAAAAAAATTGCTACTCGTAGGGTGCAACTACGAAGTTGGACGAAGACAAGACAAAGGAAACAAGCCTAAAATATTATCATTCTGTGATGTTTCGGATTAGGAGCTGGAATGTCTTTTTACTTTTTTAGATTCTTGTTCTATGGTTACATGCCATTTTATGCACCCTATAATGAGATTCAACTAAAAAAAATTTAGAAGTCATACTGTATATAAATTATTCATACATCATAATGAAAAATATTGTAGAAATCTTTTGATCTGAAATTTGATATATTGGCTAAAATCGGAATCCAGTAAATGATAAGGATGAAGCAAAAATGTCTAAAGGCTATTTTTTATTTAATTTTCTCAGATTTATTTGTAAAATTGTTTTAGAAATAAATTTAAATTATAACTTGAATTCTGTTATATTATATATTCAATTTTATATAAGATATTTAAAATGGACCTTCCTGTTGTATTTCAATGAAATATTGAACCATATTTTTTTTTCTGTGTTACAGAAAGAAAGAAAAAAAAGGAAGGGTCGAGAATTGCATAGGAGCTTCTCAATTATTATTAATAATATTTAAAAATAATTTAAATAGAAACATTAAATAAGTCTTAAAATTACTGTACTTTAATAAATAGGAAAAAAAATTGAATAAAAATGGATAAATGTAGATAAAAAAAAGTGAATAAAAATGGATAAATGTAGATAAAAAAGTGAATAAAAATGGATAAATGTAGATAAAAAAAGTGAATAAAAATGGATAAATGTAGATAAAAAAAAGTGAATAAAAATGGATAAATGTAGATAAAAAAAAGTGAATAAAAATGGATAAATGTAGATAAAAAAAATAATGAATCCCTGTTAAAGACTTTATCAAGGGGGATTCACCAAAGATTTTTTTTAAGCAGAGATTTAAACCTGAGAATTTTTTTTCTGTGAAAGATCGGACTTTTGACCAAGAATCGACTCTTTTTGTATTCTTATTTAAATGTAACAGTACTACTTTTTTTCCTAGAAAAATAAAAATACACATATTAAAATATGAATCCTATCCTGCCTTTGGTGTTTGGATTAAAAGAATATGATTGTATGTAGAGCATCAGACGCGTTTTGAAGGATATAACATGTGGCCCTTATAAATAATTCTTTAACACAGTGCATTCATATTTAAAATTAAATGTTCTCTTTGTTCTCCTAAATGTTGATCTTTCATCTGTCACCTATACTTCTTTTGCTTAACATGACTGTTTACATGTTGTCTTAACACTTGTAAACACTTCTAGGCGAAGTGGGGTCCAAACAGATATCTCGGAATCATATAGCAATACTTAATCGAAAATGTTTACTAGACATTGGTAATGCCAGACATAGACAGTTATTATTTTCTACAAGCACAAACATTGCTTAATCCAAAATGCCACCAGACATTAGTAATGCCAGACATAGACAATTATTGTCTACTACTAGCACACACACACACACAAGAAAAATGCTTAAGCATAATGCTTACCAAATAGATGGTGCTGGACGTGCACGGGATTCCCCAACCATTCTCGCAACGACTCTTCTTTTTAACTTCCTTAGTAAGATCTAACTATCATAATCAATGACGTCACAGTTATCCGCACGAACAAAGCAGGATCATAACCAATGGCATAGCAATAACAACACAGGTGACTTCAGCAGACTCAAAGTTTAGATCCGCAGCCTAATTTAAGTTTAGATCCGTAAAAACGTAATTTAAATATTCAAAAAGTGTATCTTGGTTATATTGTTAAAAAAATCCTTTAGACAAGTACACAACGAAACGACTATCAACGACTATTTATCTAAGTTGAGTGCAATTACTTGAATACGTGATGAGCCTTTCGTAGAATCGAATCTCGAAGTATAGACTACTACAAGGTTATCATATTTTCGGCAGTGTAAAATAAAAGTAAACGGAATTTATTTTTTATAACGAGATAATTATTTATTCCATTTAGATATTTTTCTATTTTCAATACTTAAAAAGTTCTAAGGAAATGAATATTCTACTCCTCACCTCCACCATTTTTTCTCCTTTGAGCTGAATGATTCATCTACGATCCCTTTTAAAATTTATATCCTTCCTATATCATAACCCTCTCTGGTTCCATGTACACTTTTGAACGAGGGGGTGTTGTGAGTTCTGGAGAAGTAATAAATTCAAGAAAATAATTCATGAGAACCACTGCATTGATCGACTTCTAAAAGAATCTTTAAAAAATTGATAACTAATATTCAAAAATAGATTATAAGATTATAGTTATAAATTATATAACTATAAGGAGGGCTTACAAATCCTATAAATTATTTTTACATGAAAATGGATGGAAAGCAATAAATGATATAAGTTATTCATTTTAAATAGAACAGTATGCCATTTCTTATTCGAAAAAGGGTATTCTGTGGAGAGAACATATAAATGAAATAAACGTCATTTTCCATTACTTAAAAAATTAATTTTCTGAAATATTCCTCATTTATTGCTATGAATTATAAAGAAAATAAATCGGAAGAGCTAATCTAAGAAAGTAAAATGTTTCATCAAAAGAAAGATTTTGCTAAAATTCGAAATTCTTGACACCCTATTGCAAATTTCCCGAAACTTAGTTTTACAAATGCATTGAAAACTGAAAACTCAATCTTTTGAAGCAGAATAAACTTCCGCATAATGATCTCACAATCATTATTACGGAAACAACGATTTCTTAAAGCTTGAAATCGGCTATTCTTGGAACTCCATTCCTTGAAAATAAAGGTTTCTTTCGAAGGCCGTAGTAATCAATATCGAGAAGACTCGACATTAAAGACACGCGTATCAAAACCAACATCACATCGGAGTTTTGCTCATTTTTATCATTCAGAAAAAAACAAATTATGATGCTAATTTTTAATTAAGTCTCTTTTGGATCATTAATTCAAAACGTTAGAATACATATCACATTTGATTTTTCAAAAAGTGATTTCAAGAAAGGGACTTATTTTGAAATTTAAATAACTAATACGATGTCATAACTTAATGTAGTTATTAAATATTAAACAATAAACATTTAAGTCTCTAGTGTGTATGTTACATTATTTTCCTTCTTTCGATTTGGATTTGGATTTGTTGGATTTTATGGCACAAGCGCCATGGGGTTGACTATGCTGCGCCAAACTATGCTATTGACTATGCTGCGCGTATTTTTTAGGATTAAAATATAACATTTCAGCTATAAAAAGCAAGGTAAAAACCTTTGAAAAAGATAAAGAATACTTAAATATGGAGATGAAAACGCTCCCCCTTCGATCCCTTCTTTCTAATCAATATATACGGAAGCGCAGTGCTTGATTTCAAAGTACTCAAAAAAATATCAGAATTATTTTTTTTATATTTTTCTATAATTTTTAACAGAAAACAATTGAATTAAAATAAAATAAATAAATTCTAGGTAGGTCTAACAAATCCTGAAAAATTTTTGACCACCTTTTTTAAGCAGTACAAACATTCTTTAGTTATCAGAATAACAATAATTATTTAAAAAGAATAAGGGGTCATCAAAAACAATTTAAAAAAGAGAATTAAAGATTTTTTCCATACTATAAACAAACATTTTCCAAAATTAAATGATAACAGGCAGGGTCAAAGACTACACATCGTCAGGAATTGTTTTGAATCCTATGCAGAATCTATTTGGTGACTTTAAATAGAATTATGCAGAAAATTATTGAAAATGGAATTTATATTTAAAATTTCAAGGATGCAATCATTAATTTGCAGAATATAGCAAAGAAAAAATAACCTCAATCAATAAAAAAAAAAAAATTTAAAAATCCCATTTTGTTAAGGGCCTTAAATTATTTATTGAAATTAAAACAGGATTCTTAAAGAAATTTGGGACTCGAATATTCTTATAATATTTTTCAATATTAAATGTATATTCGAAAACATATCCATAAATTTGAAATAATGAGAAAAAAGAATTCGTTAGAACTAAAATCTCTCAGCTCAGTACATCCTCTGAAGTAACATGTGTGTTCCGAGTTAAAATAAACCCCTCCCCTTGGCAGATAAAGTGACTGATAAGAGAAAAATCTAATGTTTTCTTAACCCTAATAATGGATAATCAGACAATATGAAAGGATTCGTTTCTGTGATGTATTTTAGTATGAAATCCTGAGATTGCCATTGACGAGTAGCTATAGGGAGGACTCACAAGAAAAATTGTTTACACACCATAAAAGTTGGTTGGTAAGAATTCCAGTAAATAGAAACCACACAGAATGCTGTATCTAGGTTACGAAAGCTATTCCAAGAGGGCTGGGATGTGAAAATGGTGTTCCACGGTCCTCCAGGCCACAATAGTGGACACTCTACAACATTCTATTTTTTTGTCCGTTTGCCCTATACGTGTCTCCACTCGTTTGTCCGCCATTCACGAATATACTACAACTTTTCTGAAAATTTTGCTAGAATACATAGTATGCTCTCCCATGCACAATCGTATTCGGTGTGACCCCTATCAGAGTGGAAAGATGGAAATGGACTGAGATGAATCTAGCATGGGATGGATTCTCAATCTTCCAGCTTATATCAGCCAAAGAATGTGGTTTTAAACATTGACGATAGATTCTAGGAATCCGACCTCTCCATAATAGCACTCTTAGATGAAGTGGTATGGTGTGGAGTTTGTTCCCTTTTTGTTTTGTTTACTTTAACAGCTTTATGATCTATATAAACGATTTTTTTTATTACGAAAGGTTCTATTATATAAAGACACGTATATAGGATATGTAGATGCTACAAACGTGAGATGAAAATAGCAGAACAAAGCTCTAAAAATGTGCACACACATTTATTCTTACAAATCTTTGATGTCTGTTATTTTAGAATTTTTAACAAGTGAAGATATTGATTCGTCACTGCTTCTAGTGTGAATATCAGTTTTTAAGACCGAATAATTATATGTAATTACTTGAACACTTATATATATATATATATATATATATATATATATATATATATATATATATATATATATATATATATATATATATATATATATATATATATCATTAAGAAGCAATCAGCTTCATAATCAAAAGTTTATAATAAAATATTTTTAATTAAATAACTACAAAATGATTTGAATGAAACTGACGTAGGAAAAAAGCAGCATTTAACAGCAACATGTATTTAATGGAGTTATAAAATAAATAGTTAGGAGTTAAATTAAGATTGTATCTAAATACAGTTTATCAAAATCAACATAATTATAGAAAAAAAATCAATATTATTCTGAACTTAAAGTTTGAAAATAAATATAGGTTTAATTTTTGTATTCGTTCTTTAAAGTTTAAAATTATTTTCAAGAGAATATAATAACAGCATTTTAATTCGTAAACAGAATAATTGAAAAATTACAATTGTTAATTTAATTGAGGTCAACTCAAAACAGTTCCAAATATTTTAAAAGCAATTCATAATCTTTAATCTTCTCTGTAAGTATCAAATGAAAAAGGTAATAATTTAGAAATGAACTTCATTAGAAATTTTGTAATAAAATATTTTTGCTTATCAAAAGAAAATTCTTACAAAACTTTATTTTCCAAGAAAATTATTCATTTCAACATTCATATTAAAATTTATTATGCTAAATTATTTTTGATCTACTTCTGCCTTTTATTTAAACATAAAGGAAGATAATTTGTAATTTTTTTCTAACAAAAACCAGTAATAATCTAAAATGTTTATGAATACTTCGTGTATCATTAAAATGACTTAAAATTGCTCAATTTTTCATGTGTAGGGAATAAATGTAGGGTATGTTTTGCATCCAAAAAATTAACATTAAATTCGTTATTTAATAATGTTTTGACAACTGATTTATTTTTATTTCGTCCATGAATATGTACCATGCTATAATAATTGAAATTACGATAGATTAATTTTATGAAGTTTGTACCTTTTGTAAGAAATGCTGTGCACATAAAACAAGCATTAATAAGTTTAAATAAACACAAATGACTTTTTTTCTTGTTCAATAATATGGTGTTCGCTATACATTAATAATCAGTATCTACAAAGGTAAAAGTTAGGGTCCTGCAAAATATTTCTTTTGGATATAAAATTCCATTTTTCATTAATTTTTTATACTTCGCAAGTGACATTATATGATCCGACGAGAAAAAAAAAATTCTAGTTTACCAAAAGATAAAGATCATCAAAAATATAAGGTGGGGTTTCACTCCGCCAGTTGTAAAATGGCCAGCAAGACAAGCATTCTCAGAAAAGGACTGATTTATGTTTGCACAATTTCAAAAAATAGATTCAGGTATTCCATGCTTAGCTATAAATTACCGTTTTGGCTTATCTGAATTTTTTTTCACTGTGTATCGTACTAAAATGATGGATATTTACACAAAGAAACATGGTAAAAAAAAGTCAACATACCTAAATTTGGAAAATTATAGACAAAAAAATGGCAAATAAAATGGAAACACAACACACGCGCGGGCGCGCGCGCACACACACACACACACACACACACTCCCAACCACACATCAGAAAGAACAAAGAGCAAAAAAATGTTTTAATTAATCTATGATAAGTGATAATTTTTTCCACGGCCCCCTCTCCAACCCCCAATCCCCATCAAACTCTACAAACTCGGGCGTAATAAGAAGAAAATGCAATGCCTGTTGTTGTCCCGTCGGGACAGGTACTTGCCATGGGCCGAACAGCATTTTACAGTCTTTCTACACATACGCTGCCTACTGGCCGTCTTAGAACTGGCCGAGTGTAAACCCACTTATTTACTCGGCATTGAAGTAAAAGCTATTGGAGTTTTACTATTACCACTGCAGATTTTTTTTACTGATCAATTTGTAGATAAAAAAAATGTGTAAAAAATTTAAAATGAAATCCAAATCTTAACATGCAGAAATGATTTTTATTTAAAATCTCTATATACGTAATTAAAAGTGCAATAACCGCAAAAAATATTTTAAGACCTTTGAAAAAATTGCTAGAAAAATGAACAAACAAACCCAACCTAGAAAGAAAATGATAGCAATAACTATTGGTTTCCTTTCAAAAGTTAACTTTCACTCAATTGCCATCTTAGTGAACTTAAAATGAAGTCCCTATCAGTTATTTAGCAGTTCCTTTGCGGATTTGTGTGCGAGCCCAAACCTGAATGGAGAAGGGCAGTTGGTGGTCACTCCTTTCCTTTTCATTCAGGGACACTTGAGAGAAGGATTAGACGTGATCGATTGCCCGTGCCTGCCAGATTAATGATAAGGAACCGGAGTTGAAGGAAGTTACAATGTTGACGCATGGGGAGACTTCTTCCTTGTCATACTTCTTTTAAAACTCAATTTGTCCCCTGTACTATTCACCAGGATTCTTTTCACAAATGTGACGAGTCAAAGTGGTGTTTTTTTAAAATTATTTTCCACATTTTTGGGATTGATTTCATGAAATGTAAATAGGAAGTGTCGCAAGAGATTCATCTTGCCCGACCTTTAGATTTATTTTGTTAATAAACAGGTGATTTAGAGTTATTCAGTAAGTGCCAATCTATGTAGGGTGCATCAAAGAATGCCAACATATAATAATAATAATACAGGGTGGCTATAAAATAACTTTCCCTGTTTGGCGGCATCTGCAGCTAAAACGAATGAACGAAATGAGACCATATTTCATTTACAAACTGTAGAAGCCATAGGAAAACAAATTTAAAAAAAAAAAAACATCAGTTCCAAAAATTGCTGATAGGGGATTTACTGGCTCTGTGGGAGTATAGTTATGAATGAATTCATGAAACTCACTGAAAATAATCTTTTATTCATCAATATTAAAATCCCCTGGACGCCGTACATCATTCTAGATTTTCTGACCTTCCCTGTGTACAACATATTGCATAAAGTGTATGATGTTCTCCACTGCTGCGTGTAAACTGTGTTAGTTTCGACGTTCATAACAGCCCAGTTTTTGTTCTGTTTCAAGACATGCAGGTTTGCTTTACAGCAGCCAAGATATTACATTATCTAGTGTATAACAGTTATGTCAGTAAAGTATGCTGAGGTAAGGCAGGGTCCATATTAAGAACACATTAACAGTCATTTACGAAAAACAATCAAGAACGAATTTGCCCTTCTCTTTTTACAAGGAATGCATGGCACTACGCTAGAAATTTACTGTAGATTATGTAGAAATTTTACATAATCCGGTACGGTATGCAATTTCCTCGTTCGACTCGACAGCAGCGATAATATTTCTTTTATAGGCACCTTTTAGTACCAAATTTTTTTCAGCAGAATTCATCTTTCAATGCCTTTCACAGTCTGCATATGAAATGTGGTTTCATTTCGTTCCTCGTTTTAGCTGCAGATGCCTCCAAATAGGGAAAGTTATTTTATGGCCACCCTATATATGAAAGAAATCCAAAGAAAAAAATAACTAATAATTCAAAATAAAGATTTTCGCCGAAAATGAAATGTCTTACTTTTAAGTAAAATATTGCTGATATGCAAAATGTGCATTTTAATCCTAGGCAAATAGCTAATTTTCAAACCTGCAGACATAGTCATGCACTTCCAGTTGGAAAATTGGTTTAATGTCATAAATAATTCTATTTTGTTTTACTAGAATTAATAATCTAATGCTGAAAAAATCATGATGTCAAAATATCTGTCCCCAGTTCTATTATGTAAGTAAATTCTCAGTAAAATAATTTTATATATTAACATTTTAAAAAAACTCCACTCTTATTTAGATATTATATGCATTTTTGCTATTTACTTATTGATATTCTGTCTAATGAAATTGTAAAATGCATATTTTATGCCTATTTATCGCGGTTAGTATAAAAAATATGTAAATGAAACAGTTTGAACAAGAATTAAACTATGATAAACAAAAAACATTTAAAAAAAAAAGAAATTTTAAATGGTTTTATAATTTTTTTTATTGATAGAAGCTTTTGAATGTCTTTAGGGAAACACTAAATACAAAATCAGAAAACAATAAAATTTCATCTTCTGAAAAAATATTTCTGGATACTTTTTGATTCCGGATATGCACGTCGCATGTGGTTTTGCAAAGCATTAAAAAATCCTTTTCGACCAAGCATTTTAAGTGGCATCATTTTGTGGAAGCATAAGAAAAATCTTTCTTTTTTTTTTTTTTCATTTGCTATTTTTGAATGGTTGAATAGAAGCTACTCAATTTAATTTGTGTTTTCTAAATATTTATACATAGAATACTTCTTTTAAATTATTTAATTCATACCCAATTGTCCAAAAATGGAATTTCTCAAATTTTATTCAACATTTTTTAAATGAAAAGAGTTTTCAAAAGTTTTAAAAAATTCTATTTCTAACTGGCACATCAGGAGATTTTAGAAGGTTAATCGACATACGCCTGTTTATGGTTTAGACCATGACCAAATTGAATTATTTCACGTTTATCACGATTCAACTAAATATTCAAGGAAAGCTAGGTTTATTTCTTCAGTATTGGATATACTAATTCATTTTAATTATTTTCAGTAATTTTATTTCCTAGAGCTTTCAACACAAGTATCTAGTAAACTAGATTAAAAAAAACACATTAGAAAATGAGAAAAAGCTTGTTTATTTATGTATCGCTTGCATATGATTATTTTTTTATAAAAGAGTAAAATATTTAAAAGCAAATATAAATTAATTAAAAAAGCAGACATAAATTAATATTATTGAAAACTGTTGAAAAACACGTTGGAATAAAAGTTTAATGTATAAGGCTTTGTAGAAAGAAGGACATCATATAACAATTCAAAAATCTAATTAATAAGCAAAAGAATTAAGTTTTAAAAATACTATTAAATAGCTTAATCTTTATTGGAATGGAAAAAGGAAAGACAATTGATGTATCAAAGTAATTACTATTTATTACAATTTAATGCACTAACATGGATTACATAGTGTGCCTTCAGAATGCAAAATAGCGAGACAATAATTTTGTCTTCCCACGTACCTTTGCGGATTTACGAATAACGAACTTCCCACTGTGATGTTAATTATTTGCTTCATTGAAATTGCGTAATTTTCTCATCAACATTCATTCCGCGGCCAATTTTCTTATTTAACAAAAACTAATGTTCAAAAGATTTCCGATTGAATTTGGAACTAATATAATTCGCTTTTGTCCGTCATTTTTGAAGTATCTGTCTAAGTAATTAAAGAAGTAAAAATTCTGGTACTAGAATAATGGAAATTTTAATAATATATTAATATCTCAAACTATAAAAAAGTGTCAATATTTTAATGGAAAATTATAGAAATTTCCCTATCCTATACTGTTATTAAATATTGACTGACGAGAGCCGTTGCTGAACTGTTAACTTAAAATAAAGATGAAAAATTTTATATGCAATTACTTGCTTAGCTTATGTGAGAATGTTACTTTTTCAACTTACTTATGATATCATTTTGATTTGCAATGAGTAAAGTTATCAACAAATCCACCTTGAAGTTTCATTAATCTAAAGACTTCAATACAAAAATCTTCAGATTAGGATTTCTTAAAATTCTTCTATTTGTGATTCATTTTCGAGTTTAGAAATGCTAATTATTCAGATATATGTAAATTTTATTTTATTGCTTAGATGGCAAAAGGCAACTTATCTCGTACTCCATTCTTTCTCCTACCATTGTAGATCAGTGGACTGGTAGCATAGTGGTAAGCTCTTAGCTTCGGAAAAGGAAGTCCAGGGTCTAAATCGAGAGTCCAGCTGATGAAGCTTGAAGTATTTGTCGTAGTTCAGGTAATACAAATATTTCAGGTAGACGTAAATTCAGGTGTGACCCTCATTCTGCAATTATGAGTATTCTGCAATTATGAGTATTCTGCAATTATGATGTTATAATATATCAATCATATAAAATTTAAAGACAAATAAATGTGTTATAAGATTTTATGGTAAACACACATACACGCCAAAGTTTGATTTTTAGAAATTGGTCTATTTTATATAATTTATTGTTTTATATCTAAAACAATTATGAATTTATAATTCTGCCAAATATCATACATCCCTGCAGCAGTTCCATTTTTCTCAAGGTGAAATCATGTTTGAAGCGAACATTTTTCAACTTCATCTACAGTGAATGTTAGTAATCCTGAATATAACATTGCTTTTATTTCCTCTCAGAATTTAAATTTACTTCTGAACAATTCATTTTAATTTCTGTTTGAAATAATTTCATATCGAAATTTTTAGCGTTTTTCATCCTTACATCAAATGCTTATTAACTCTTTCAAATATGGTGGTTTATTTCCTGAATCACTTATAATAATGTTTTTAAACAACTTCATGAAGAAAGCATATTTTTTAAAGCTTAAAAGTACATTTTCTACATTCTGATAAAAACTTTCTAATTTAAAATTTTAAAATTAATTCTTCATGTACTTCACAAAAAAAAAAGATATCATTATCTAGGATAGTATTTATTTGCACTCGCAATCATTAAATACATTATGCATAAAATTAATTCTTCATGTGCTTTGCAAGAAAAATAGCAATCATTATCTAGGATAGCGTTTATTTGCACTCGCAATCATTAAAAATGTAATGCATTTAATGATAGAGAATGTATAATGAAATATTTTTAATGTGCATTAAATGCACAATGAATTATTTTTTAAATTTGTTTTTGTAACATATTGCCTTATCACGGTCGAATTCTAATTAATGCTCTTATTTTTTGTTTCCGTTGAAATAAAACACAAATGAAAAATATTAAATCAAAAATCGCCGCGAGTCGATTTAAAGAAAAGTAAAATCTCTTGCATGACCTAAAACACCTCTGTATGTTTCGAAAATAGTTAAACTTCCAGACTTGTAATAGATTCTTCATTTCTAAATTAGGTCTCTGAAATATGCAAAGGGTTCATCATTTAAGTATTATATATCTCAGTATCCTAATCATGAGCTGTAAAAAAATCATTTGTCCCAAAATGATTAATGGTTGGTATCAAAATTAAAATGTTGCTTAAAAATAATCCTTTCAAACTATAAGAACAAAAGAAAAAAACTTTCTTTGAGGTTATTATCGCTCTAAGGCGATATGCAATTTGAAATATTCCAAGAGAGGATGTATTTTTGGTTGTTTGTAGCTTTTTTATGTGATTTTTTTTTGTTTCATCAGCAATAATGAAGTATCTCCCAATAAAAAGGTCTAATATAAGAAGTTATATTAGTATTAGTAGGCAAATAAATTATGTCAGATTTCTTTTTTTTAATTTTATCAGAGCTGTAAATAGGTAAATTTAACTGTATTCAGTGTTAAGCGTACTATAAATGAATTGCTTAAATTTCTATTTTGCTTGAAACAAATATCGCTAGATTTGTTTAATTATTATTGTTTGTAATTAGTTATTTTATGGGTGAATAATTTTACCTATATTAGATTGGTTCTTACTGACTGTAACTGATTAGTTTATAGATTGTTTATTAGATATATTAGTTTATTAGATTGATTTTTACTTTCTCGTATATGCAGTTTACAGAGAGAAAATATTGTAAGTGTCAAAAAATTTAAATGCAAGCTTTTAACAAATCTTCACATTTCAGGCCACCATGATAGGCATTTTTGGAATTAAGCCCATCCGTGAGCACGATAACTAAAAACCGCATTTAGCTAGATAAATGAAATTTGGTATATATACAAACTTATAGATTTCTATTGAATCCATTCAGAGGAGTTTTGTCTATTCTGCTATCGTAATACAAGTCAACACAATAACAACAAAACAAAAAAAGAGCAAAGTGGATAAAATTTGGCGAATAGATTTTATATCTAAAATGTAGATATGTTTCAAATTTCAACCAAATTCTCTGAAGGAGTTGATCGTCTATCGGTCTATACTTTTATCAGCATGCAAATACTATAACCCAAAAAGCTAATGATTTAAATGTATGAAAATATGATTTTGTAACTGCATTTGTAGTTTTGTGTCAAATTTTGATTTAAATCGATCGGAGAAAATGTGTCGAATAGGCACATTCGGGTTTTTTTTTTACCTGTGTATTAATTGCATCGCAGCGATGAATCGTCGAAAATATTCGCCAAACATCAGGCGTTATTTTGTTAATTATTGTTTGCCAATGACATGCAGTTAAATAATGCATTCGATATGAAGTACGTTAAAAAGTTTAGGGAGTATATAGGTTCATATAGGGTGGGTGGTGAAGAGAATTTTAAAATGACTTTAAAGGGGAGTGCAGCCTTAAACTTGAAAGCATGAGGTTGGGATGTAGCAACAATGGCTACTATTCCTTTTTTCTAATGTAGACACCAAGTACAATCGTCAACATGTACACAGCCGCGCAGCTTGAACATAATGTGCATCTCACCGATTTGTTTTTTGTCTATAATATACGAAAAATATTCAATGAAAATAAATGTATACACTTACAAATGTAAAAGTTTTCTTTCTTGAATAATTTGACTACAACCTAAGACATGCTCTTAAGAAATTTCTCAAACACAGAGAAGATTCCTTAATGTCCCAAGAATTATCTAATGAGGGCAGCATGGAACATTTACTGAATCTAATTACAAAACATTAATAAGAATAAAAAAGCATTTGATTGATTTCCATTCAGGTGCTCTACTTTATCTCTCTCAGTTACTAAAATCTCAACCTTCCTATTTCAAACTGCTCAGATTTGTATCATGAATTCATAATTAGTTTATGAAAAATAATTCTGATTATCTTATGTTCATTTATTAATCGATCATATTATTCAGCGTCAATGATTGACATGTTATTGGATAATCTGTTTTTTTCTGAAAGATCTTCGGAAAGAAGAACTTTGTTTGATATCCAAAACAATAACAGTCTTTAGCAAATCAGTTTGTTTATGCAACTTCATATTTTTCTTCATACTTTTATCCCTTTGATTGATTTGCTTATGATGGATGAAAATGAAATCGAGCATTCTTTTATTTAATAATTTTTTCACGTTGAATAAATGGAAAATAAGATTAAGATTTAAAGTAAACTAAAAATTGGCAGTGTTTTTAAAATTTATGATTAAAAATCTAAAAAAGTTGTAGTAAATATCAATTGTTATTCAAAGTACTGAATTAAATATTTGACAAGATTAAAATAAAAAAGAAACACTAAATAAATTACTGAATCTGTTACCAAAAACCTTTTGAAGCTGCATGAGAGTTACTTTGGAATGGATTTGATTACGTTCAATTGGGTAGATGATGAAAACGATACTTGAGCTGGTAGCCAACTCTTAAAACTCAAACACCACAAGAGCGCAAAGCCACCTGACCAATGACGACTCATTTATTCGGCATCAGGTCCCCAAGAACGATGATCTTCGGTAAAAATGAATCTTGAGACTCAAGTTCTATGCTAAAGGTTCTCTCCCTTTTTAAAATCGGCGTACCTTAATTAATCCTTTTATTCGTAAATGCTATATCGTAAATGTTCTGCCATTTTATTCATTCTCGATGCAAGAAAGTTTTTATTTATAATGTTGAAGTCTTGTTTAATTTAAATTTAACACGACTTTTTTCAAACAACTTGAAGTAACTGAAAAACACTTGTTGGATTTATTTTTGATTTTACTTTTTATTTCATTTTTTTTTTGTAAAGGTGCGTCCCAATAAATGAAATAATTTCGCACTGATAAGAGAGAGAAGAATAATTATTCATCACAATAATCAATTGTTGAAATGGTAAACAATTTCAATGCAGTCCAAATTATTTTATGGAGCTAACGTTTATAAAAATTGGGTTCGAATGAAAGTAATATTCATAACTATTTCAAACTTACTGTTTTATTTGTTATTAACACATGCATCAGAGGAATACGTTCTTTGAGAAAATTCTACGTTCGTGAAAGGTATTAAATATTTTACTGTTTTAACATTTAGCCTTATACCTTCCTTTGTTTTCCCTTTTCTGGAAACCTCTAGATTTGCATAGCTTTTAATTTTCACGAAAATTTGAGTAAAAAAATTGGATACTTTTTTTTATTTTACCCTCTTATGCCATCTGCTATTATCAACATTACTTCAGTATACTCACAGGAGTAGATGTACAACAGTCAGAAACGTCTGCTCTAGGATATATGTCGATTATATACTACTTAGACGCGCCACCGGGCAAAATACTCTCATGCTGATAATTTATTTTTGTGAAACTGAAACATAAAACTAACGTATGATTATTGCACCTAAATTTCAAGTGAAATGTCAACAAACTGAGGTAAGATGAATTTCCTGTCCGAGACGCGTGAGTATTTTTGAAAATTACAAGGTCCATTTCCGATACCCAAGTATCTTTCAAACTCTTCAAAATGAGATTTTAAACTGCAAATCAACGCAGCCAATTAAATGTAAAATCATTTAAGAATGACTTTTGTCTGAAGAAATATTCCAGCTAATTGATCTTTAAAAGTCTGTAAATCAAAATTTTTACCGGCAGCATTATATTGAAAAAGTTGATGTTAAAGAAAAGAAAAGTTATGTTTCATCAAGAATGAAAGATCTGCAAAAATAAACATAAAAACTTTGGCTTCTATGTCAACCATGCTCATACACAAGAAAGAATTTCTATCGAATCAGTGTGAAAATCAAAATATTCCAATCTTTCAGGCGCAACATAATTACCTGACCATTAAGGACTTTTAGAAGTTCGATGTTTAAACTCAATTCTGAGTTATATCATGATCACTAGAAAGTATCCAGCAAGTGTGGTCTTCTGGAGGCTTTCTCGCGTACCCCTAATAAATGTATAATTCTCCTGCGCGAAATTTTCGACAATGGGAAAAGCCAGGAACCCCACGTGTGCTTTTTTTTTGTTTTTACCGTATTGCTTCAAAAATTTGACGCATAACTACAATTCTAGAAACAAGTTTCATTTATCTATGTCGTCGCGTTTTTAATTATCTTTATGCGTGGGAATGTGCGTATTGACAAAAGTCAAACCTTTATCAGATTTGATTCAAAATTTAATAAAAATCTATACTATAGATTGTAAAACTGTGTCTCAAGTTTCATCTGCTTGAGTCAGTGAGTGAGTTATTACACTCATTATAATTGCAAACCGCATGCAGAACCGACAAATAATAAACTTCTTGTTGGATATAATGCAAAATTTGATATGAATCTACATTTAAATACGAAATGTGTATACAATTTTATTCTTTTAGCTATTCATGTTTTGTAGTTATCATGCTTATTGGTACTCAGACTACCGAACAGACGGGCTTCTTTTGAATAGATTTCAATCAAAATTTGATAGATATCTACTAATTCGATTCAAAGGTCACATTCCATATTTAATCCAACTATCTCAAAACATTTTTGTGATATCACGTTCTCAGACAGGTAGACATAATTCCAAAAATGCCTTTTTCGTACTCAGATGGTCTAGAATGTGAAAATCTGCCAAATTCTTTTTTTGGAATTTTATGTCGTTCACAGTATTTTCTCTTTGAATACTTTGTTTTTCGAGAAGGTAAATAGATTTAAAGTTTTATAACTCGTATAAAATTGAGAACGTATCTTCATTATTCTTTAGAATATTTTTACTAACACACATTTCAAGAGACTAAAAGAGTTTTACACCAGTTGGATAAGGTTATAGCGACAAAGACAGTGGCAGATTTAGGATTAGACAGTCAGATGCCTAGGGCAGAAGCGCTGAAGAGGACCAAAGGTAGAATATTAACGACACTTGGGCAGGTTCTTATCAATTTCATTACACTCGCTTCATTTTTATAGTATTTATGAACGCTGAGCCATGGTTAAATAATAGTGCGTAGAAATGTGAACGTATTATAATAACTGAAATCATAATAAACTAATAAAAATAAGCGCATTTTTATAAATATACTAAAATCAATCAATTAATAGAGGAAACTCATAATGTGCACTTCCTAGAACCACAAATTACTTAAATCCTCCACTGATAAGAACAGAATTGATCATGCAGTACTAATATTTATTTTAAATTTACCGGAATGACCTTCGTGTCTCTTGGAAAAATGTCAACTAGTTCTTTTCAAACGTTAGTTAAAAAATGAACCTTTAAATACAGATATTGTAAAGCCAAACCCAAAAGGTTATATTCTTTGTACAATAGTATTTCATCTATGGAACTTTTTTGAGTATTCTCGAAGTTTCTGGGGCGTTTTAGAATATTCTATCTGGAATATTAAAGAACATTCTGGGTTTATCTATAACATCCAGGAACATTCTGGAAAGTCTCGGGCACTTCGAAACTACTCCATTGCCAGCTGGTTCACCGAATTTCCATAATAAATACATCGGTGCCCTCTTTTGACACAAAACCCCAACCCTCACAAACCGAAATTTTTAAACGGACAGGGATGGAAGGTTATCATATCATATACCCCCTCCCAATGAGGTTGAAGGGGTAGGTTGGGAAGTTAAGCAATAAGCATGGACAAACCACATTTACATTTATTATACATATTTGTGTACAATCATAATTGTAGGGAAAATAGCAATATAATTTTGGATATACGTATTTAGATAATATTCCAAATACTTACAATAGCTTAAATGTTATTAAAAAATTCTAGTCTTTAAGGGAAATGAATTTAGTATTTCCTCTTCCTTTCTCAGTTTCACATATAATTTTATCAAAATTGATAAAAATATACTTTTATAATTGTTTATTAAGTTTTTTTTAATTTAATGCAATAACATTTAAATGCATATTATGTGGTAAAAAATTAATTGGAAAACTAAACAATGTCAAACTAAAAACAAACTAATTCACAGCATGTATCATCCTTTCAAAAATAAAATGATTGAAAAAAGCTAGAAAAAGAGAAAAAAAAATCTTTTTATGTTAGAATTAATATCGCATTAAATGCTGCAAGGATTTCGCATTGAAAATTTTATGATCCTTTGTTGTTTTGTTCGTGATATTTTTAATGATTAGAAATAGAATAGAGCGAAAATAGTCACTCCTTTATAGCTCATGATCGGAAGTATATATCTAGGAAAGTCAGAGTACCGTTTTAGCATGTGATCTGCCCCAAAATACCCCGGGCAATTAAAGTCATGCGCACACCAATGCCTCTCTGCTCAAAATACTACAGACATCACGTGTTTGGAGCGTCTAATGGTTATTGTACACTTTGCTAAGGGGGCGACGCTGGTTGTTTTGAGTTTGGAATCACGTGGAAAAGCATCTATTTGTTATCATGCACATAAATA
Source organism: Argiope bruennichi (assembly GCF_947563725.1). Taxonomy (NCBI): domain Eukaryota; kingdom Metazoa; phylum Arthropoda; class Arachnida; order Araneae; family Araneidae; genus Argiope; species Argiope bruennichi. The sequence continues at coordinate 55,995,797 of NC_079159.1, read as the reverse complement.
CAACCGCATGGTCCCAGAGTAAGATTTCATGAGAACTACTATGTATCCAGTGTAGATTTTACCTTAGAAATATTAATTCAAGTAAAAATTTAAAATATTATTCATTAAATTAATTTTTCCTCCATATTTTAAAATATGAATTCATTTTTTTAAAAACCATATTGCTAATAAGCAATGGTGTGATTAGGACGGGACAGATAGGGCGCAACATGCGTACCCTAGGCGCAATTGCTAGGGGAGGTCAAAATTAAGGAATTAATTTTTTGTATATGAAATAAAATTATGTTTCTAATAAATATTTATTCTTAAGATTGTTTTTAAAAATTAAAAGTTTTCAAAGGCAACAGGCTTTCCACATTGGAAATAAAGACTTATAAAATGTTTACGGTTATTAGATTATGCTTAAAGCTTATAATTATTTTAAATGCCAAATAGAATAAAATATAATGAGACTAATATTGGATAACTTTGTTATATTTATTATTAATTTTTTTTGCACCAAGAGCAAGGCGTATCGATTTTAAATCTTTTGGATTTATGTGAAAAGAAATATACTACTACACTCCCCGGTATCCGGTACGCGATTTTCCTTCTTCCGTATTATCCGGCCCAGTTTTCTTTTATTGTAATTAAATGAGTAAGGCAAGGCGTTGTATTGGCAGCATTGCAAAGTTATTGGAAGCGGGCGACTCTACGATCCTCCTACATGTTGTGTACAAAGCATAAGTTGTGACAGTAAAAGAGCAGAGTTCTACTGTAATTGGGTCTACGATTTCCTGCATTCAAGATAGGCAGTACAGAATTCATGTTAAAATATGATTAGTTTATATCCATTAACTTACTTTTTCGATTATAAATTCATGAAACGGGCTGTACAGTATATAAACGTATATAAACTGCCAGTATCGAGCCTTCTATTTTAACTCGATGCGTTACCGGCAACTACTTTTATGATTCACCGGGCCAAGGCCACGTTCACATTTTACGTGGCTTGAGATAAATGGAGAACTTGGTACTCAATAATAAGTGAGAAAAATTGTAATATAATAGTGATTATTGGTATAAAAACTTTGTCTTCTAGCATTAATGGGCAAAGAAATGAGTTCGTAGTACTCCGGCCTATCCGGCTTTTCTTGTTATCCGGCTTACCCTTCCGCCACATTAGGCAGGATACTTGGGAGTCTGCTGTAGTTTTGCTTTCAGATTCTCGCGAAATCAACGAACAATCGACCACAATATAACAAGAGACTGTATAAATCTTTCAATAAGAGTAACATTTGAGTTTCAGGAAAGAGACGTTTTTCAAATATTTGGGCAATAAAATAACTTATCGGAAACTGTATTCCTGAAAATCGAATCATGAATATTAGAAAATGTATTTATGATTAATATAACAGAGATATATATTTCAAGATAAAATAATGAATAGAAAGGAAGCAAAATAAAACTAAATTTTCCAGCTTTCTTTTTTTAACAGGAGCGCTAATAAAAGACTGGAAAAAATCGCAGTGCCAAACTGGAAATAAATAAGTCCGAAAGCTAAACTTAATTTCATTTATGAATCCTCTATTAATCAGAAAAGAAGATCAACAATATTCTAAATGATGAATCGTCTGAAGTCTGATAAATGCTTTCAAATGCGATAAACCAAACAAATACTTTTTATTTAAAAAAATTTTCTTAGAAATTATAAGCAATAAAAACCAATAATATGATTTAAGATGATGAAGATGTAATACCAAACATGAATCGAATAATTTTACCTCCCCTCCTATATGCACACAATCTTAACTTTATTTTCTTACATTTAAATTATATGAGGCAGCTTTGTTGATATTTTTGATAAAAACAATATCAAGCGCAAACTGCGAAATAATTTTTTGCTAGCAAAAGCATGTACTTTCATACCTCAGCGCTACAGTGTTACAAAAAAAAAAAAAAAAAAAGACTGAAATTCATTTTTTTTGTGTATAAACTAACTTCAACGAAATTATAAGCACTTTTTAATAATAAAGCCTAAGAGCAAATATATATATATATATATATATACACACAACTCTTTCATTATTATTCGTATATATTTCCTTTTTCGATGGATTAAGAGATTTTTGTACATTTTATATTTTCAAAAAGTATGGAAAAATTAAAAATATTTTTTAATTTATAAATCAATAATGCATTAAAAGTTCCACACTAACAACTTTTATATTTTTATTTGGCATTTACTTGAATGAGCAAAATTAGAAAAAGAGAAAACTTACTGTGTAAGTTTAGCATTAAACTTTCGAACGTATTTTGTGAAATTTATTTTTCCAAGCATTTTTTGAAGGATTATTATGATACATTTTATATTCAAAGGCTGTACATATATAATGATCATTATGAAGTTATTTATAATATATATAAATCATGTCAGTTCTGTCAATTCCAAAATATTTTGCATAATATTATTTCAGCTTAATTGTGCTTTTAATATTTCACTCTACGTTGTAAAATTCAGAAATAAGAAAAATCGCGTTCGAAAAAAAAAGGTAGGGAAGGGTTTACGTTTGATTTTTGCCTTGGGCATTCCTTTACGTAAGTACACTACTGCTAGTAAGGTCATCAAATGAATTAGCTCGCTGTTTTGTGTTGACCGTGAAGAAGGACATTACTAACTATAAACTATTTTACCATAGAGTTTGATTATTTGGATATAAAATTAATCGACTTTACCTTGATTTCAATTAGTCTTGATACAAAGTAATTTCATGCATGTGATTTTGAAATTCCTAGGTATTTATAAATATATCGGCTACAAATGCATTCATCTCCCATTAAAGAAAATGCATTTGTAGTACATTATTTATAATAAAGGCAATTTTATGTTTCTGTATTTCTGTGTGCGCTTTACAGGCTAGAGTGTTTTATACGAAGCGGCCAAATTTAACACATATATACCTTAGAGAGGAGAAAAGTGAATACCGGGGGGATTTTTTTTGTAATATTAATTAAAATTTTAAATAATTAAGAAAGTTGAATTTTGAGGTTTTTTCCCGCGATAACTTCGAAATATATTTTTGCATAAAAAGGGTTTTTATACTGTTTCAAAATTTAAAACAATCTTTAATTTTTATTCTTAATTTTTATTAATTCTTAATCAATTAATTAATTCTTCATTTAATTTTTAATATTAATTATTATTAATTCTTAATTTTTCTTTTTAATGATTCCAATTTTTCCTGATTTTTTTGGGATATTTTTAAAAATATTTCTTTAACCAATTTTCAAGAATACTTTGCATTGTTGTCTTGAAATCCAAAACTCTTTCATTGTTTCATAAAAAATTTAATTGTTGAATTTTCTACATTGTTGAAAACTATAGAAGAAGATTTCTATTTAATAGTTGTATTGTTTCCAAGATAAATAAAAAGTAAATTTGCAATATTGTGAGAGTAAGAAAAAAGATTAATCGGACAATTGCATTTTTAATAGAGCTATGCTCTCTCCATTCGATAAAATTATGTATTCGATGAACGGAAAATATATATAGGACTATTAAAATAACTTGAATTTTCTCTAACAATTTGATAGAACTATGGACGACAGGAAATTACTTTTAAGCTATTCAATAAAATTAAATATAACCAATATTTTCATCAAACCAACTAATCACTAAACAGAGCAGAACAGACAGATATTAACAGAATATCATGTTTTTCCTAATATTCATCATAAACAAACGAAAATGATAAATACAGTCAATGCTATATTGTTTCTACTCTTAAAATAATGAATAAGTGTGCGTGTTGACGCTCTACAGAACAAAACGTTTGCCTTTGGAGCTACCAAGCTTAATAATAACAATAATATAATGCTTTGCAGGGTAAGAATGTACGCTTTTGAAACGAGCTTTTTTTTGAAATTTACAAACAAATGAGAACACTGTACTAAAATTAAACACAGTAAAATGTAAGCAATTTATTGCTGAAATAAGTAGAAAAAATTGAAATCAAAGTTTGTTTTATAATCTTAACAATATAAAGTAAAATTCATATTTTTTTAGAAGTTATTGATTTTTTCCCAGCTTTGTAGTGCGCAATGATGAACATGAAGTTTTGTCACTCTCTTATGAAAACGTAAGATAAAATATTTGTGTCTTATGATTTCACTCTAATTATAATATTTAAAATTTACATGAAAAAAGCCAGTAGAGTCTAGATTACTAGCCAATAGAATGAATGATGTTATACATATTTCAGCTTAATTAAAGGTTATGAAAGAAATTCCAAGACAAATCGTAAATAATCATTTTTATGCAGAGTGTGGATAATTAAAGCAAAAAAGAAAAGTCCCAGAAGGCAAAAGTATATTACTTATCATCTGAGTTACTGTTTCCAAATTGTTTAGAAAGAAATCAGCTTGAACGGTCTCCACGAAACATTCTCACATTACTATAAATTTAATTCCTCCCCCCCCTCTCCCCGCATAAAATTGTGAACCTTGAATAAGACTTTGAACGATAGTTACAAAATACACATATTTGGCATGAATCTAACAGCTTTACTGAATCTTTCTTCAGAATGTGCGATTTGGACTCCTTTTTGAAGATTCATTCGCACCAAAATTTAACACGAACTACAGTTATATCGAATTTTAACAATTTAAGTCATGGAGTTTTTGAGTTATTGTGTTTATATGCATGCAAAAATAGATAGTAAACACTTGACAAATTTGTATTCAAACTTGATACGAATCAATATATTAGCTGTTAAATCTGTATACCAAATCTTATTTACGTAGCTCTTTGCGCTTTGTAGTTAAAGAGTTTATTTGCCAAACAGCCAGTAAGACATTCCTTTGAATGGATTTTGTCAAAATTTGATAGAAATCTATAATTTTGGTAATAACCACGCACAGAATTTCATCTGCCTATCTCAAAATGTTTATGAGTTACCGGGTACATAGATACACCGACTGACAGAGAGGTATAAATAAAAATTTTAAAAAAAAATGTATATTTGGAGTTCTGAAAAGAAGAGATTCAACAAAATATTGAGTTTGAATTTTATGACGATTACAATGCTTCTTCTATATTTCGCATACGATAAAATAAAAATGAACTATTAAATATTGAAGCAACCATAGGTAATGCTTTTATTGCGATAGCACAATTTTCAGTGTTTATTATAAAATAAATAATACCAAAGTACAAAAATTATAAAAAGTAATACATAGATCTAATCTTGATACAAAGTTTATATTATTGAAAAGATTTGAAGTTTCTAAAAAAGTGCTAAAAATTTGTATCAGTCATCAAGAACAGAAAAATCTACATCTTAAACATATCAGAACTCTACATCTTAAACATATCTTTAGAAATTATCTATCGTTTACAATCATTCTTCTTTCAGTTATATGTTCATAGCTTGATTTTTCATATATTTTGGTGAGAAAAAATCATCTGTTTTTTTCAAACAATATTGGAATTAAGATCTTATCAGTTGTGCATTTAAATATTTCTATTATACCATTAATTGGAGTAAAAGGAAATTTATCTTGATTTTAAAAATGATACATACTTCGTCACTTGTATATAAACAGCATGTCCTTGGCAAACTGCGATCTTTTTTAATGATTAGTCGCTATAATGTGGTTAATAAAAGTATCCATACTTGGGTAAACCTTAGCGGTTGTCATTTTTCAATTCCTACAATTAGTTCATACTCACTCTCTATATATTTATATATCTTGTTCAAATTTTCAATTGTTAATAAAATACTTTTTATTCATCCACTCAAGTTCAAATACATTTTTTTAAACTTGTAGTGGATAACACTTGATGTTAATACAATTTTTTCAAATATTAATTCATTAATTAAATTTAATTAATTAATTTTAGTTTTATATGGGAGCTAATCTCAGAGCAATTCACCCCCAAACGCAGCTACGGTACTACTGAATCAAGAATGCTACATTAATACTATCATGGGCATCAACAGTACATAAGATGCAAGGTAGCACTGTAGATTATGCAGTAATATATCTAGGATGAAAACTCTTCGCAGCAGGTCAAGCATATGTCGCCTTGAGTCGTGTGAAATCATTAGATAGACTATTAATTGAAGAACTGGACTGCTCGAAACACACTGGAAAGGTTCCTTGTAATAATGAAACATTACAAGAGATAGAATGAGAAATTATAGTCCACCACAAGCTTCATAAATTAGAAACGAAAGCAAATAGAAAGCGAATAAATAGTTATAAACAAAAATGATAGTCCAATACCATATATAGAAAGGAAAATGGACAATTGCAAAGAAATTCGCTTTCTCTTTTGCCACTTAATATTGTGATTCTGTCATATGTAAATACATATTTATATTAATTGTAATTATTTAATAAAAAGTAACTAAAATACAAATTTTCTTTGTTGATCTAAGTAGGAATTGACTTAAAAATTTTTTATATTACTTTTTTATTACCATATTTTAAAAACAATATATTCTCAGTAGAGTGGCAGACATAAAAAAAGGACCATCAAATTAACAAAAACTCCAATATAAAAAGGTTCATTAAAATATTAAAAGAATTAAAAACACACACACACACACATCTTCTGGAAATTTTTAAGCTGATTATTTTTACATAATGCTACCATTAAATCTTTTTTGCCTTTTTTAATATTTATTAATAAAGGGAACAATGTTTATACTTGCTGTGAAATTATCCAGAGTGTAAAAAAGAAAACTACGAGCTCATAAGTATCTGGAATTCTCTCTAGACCCTAAACGCTTTCCTTCATACCTTTCTTCAAGACAGAGTTTTAGAAAACAAGGGGCCGTTTTTGATAACTCGAAGCAATTTGTTTCAAAAGAAACCAAATTCAGTTAGGAAATTCATTCTTTTCATCTTAAAGGCAGTTAAATTTCTCCAATGCCAAGACTAAGGATGCTTAAGTTTATGCAATCCGGTTCATACCAATAATTTAAAGTCCTAAATTGATAATCTAAATTGAAATAAACAACATAAATTTTATTTATATATATATATATATATATATATATATATATATATATATATATATATATATATATATATATATATATATATATATATATATATATATATATATATATATATATATATATATATATATATATATATATATATATATATATATATATATATATATATATAATTTATGTTGTTTATTTCAATTTAGATTATCAATAAAAAATCAAACACTTCCCCACATCGAGTTTGTTATCATAAAGTACACTATAAAAAGCAGCAAGAATTATCCCTATTTTAGGTAATTTTTACACTAATTGTTTAGAAATATAAAAATTATGTATATATATATATATATATATATATATATATATATATATATATATATATATATATATATATATATATATATATATATATATATATATATATATATATATATATATATATACACATAATTTTTATTTAAAATATCGAGTAATTCAAATTTTGCTGCGAAACCTTTCTCTAGTTATCACCCAAAGAGAGAAGAAATACAAAAAAACCCTTTTGTTAGAACTAAAATGCCCTTGTATGCTTGAAGTATGAAAATTGGTAGAAAATAACCTCAAGTAACTGTATATTCCACGTGCTATTCTGTTTGGCGTCTAATCTAAACGCGCGTAAATAGGAGGCATTAAAATTATTAAGAGTGTCTGAACACACTTAAAAAATGTAATCATTCTGAATTATCAAATACAAGTCACAAAGCGAAGCTCAGAAAGTTTCGATTATTAGGCTTTATCCTTTCGGCCTTCTAATGTTTATATTTGCAGAGTATTTAAAATAAAGTTCGTTTCGTTTTCCGTTCATTAAATTCTATATCGTTCTTTTTAAATAACAATTCATTTTTTCAGTCGAGGTTTAGAGATGATGAAATAAAGTTTTAAATTGAAACACTCGTGATTCCTGCGGTTAGACTACAGTATATGCATTTCTAAAATTTCCGATTGCGGTATTACACTATATTCTCATTTCATTTTTGATAGTAACTTTAAAAAAATCCCACAAAAAGTGTCAAAGACATTTCTAGCGTCAAAACGATTCGGTAAAGCACGTACGAGTGTGACCGTTTTCCCTACATTTCATCTACTCACGTAACACGATTTCGACTAGTTAGTTCAACACGCAAGTTTCAGTTTCGAATGTCAACTCTCAATTATTTTAGTGTAGTTCTTGAAATAATATCTTGTTATTATAAAAACGCGTATAAAATATTAATGAAAGCATTGTTTACATTTACTTTGTAAGAATGTGTTCGTTTGCTATTCGAGTGAGGTTTACACTCGATGAACCCTTGAAGAATTAATTACAACTAATTAATTAATATTCAAGGGTTTCTTATCACATTAAAATGCATTATTCAGTGCATTTATATCACATTAAAAATGTCAAGCACCCTTCATATTTCATCAACATTTTAGAGAAATCTTCCGAATTTTTCCAGACATATTTAACAAGTTATAACACCTTCTAATGACTTACATGTGCAGTACTTAATTAGAATTCGATCTCAGCAGGCCAATTATTGTCCTATTTCAGAAATGGATTTCATTCCATTTTCAGAATTTTAATTCTGAAAACTCCTTTTTTTAAAATCGATATAAAGCCAAAAATATATACAATATTTATATATATACAAGGGGCGATACTAATTTTGGTTTTCAATGGCTAATTTCTAAAACGTTAGGCATAAGCAAAAACTTCCAAATAAGAAAATATTCTATATAAAAAAATTATAATTCATGTTATTTAGATAATTAAGTGTAGTTCTGAACAAAATTATAACTAAAGTTTTATATAATCACAATGGAATTTTATTTTATACAAATACAATGGAATTAATAATCACATCTAACCATCGCGCGTGTTTTTCAGATACACTATGATGAAATAAAAATTTTAAGAATTTAATTATTAATATTAGATTGCAGTTAGATAAAAATTAATAAATGCAATTGTTTTAAACATTTTTTTTTATTTAAAGGAATAGAAACAATATAATCCTAAAACATAAGCATATTATAACATGATCAAGGAATGATTAAATGATTTGAAAATAAAATAAATGAAATGGCCAGCATTGGTTTTGAAATATTAACATACAAAAATATAAGCACAATATAAAAATAACAAATAAATAAATAAATAAAAATAAATAAATTTAATTATAAAATGCAAAAAGTCAATTTCCTATTCACTTCATGGCATCTTCGAAATCGGAGAAAATATGCTAAAATATTTCAAATATATAAATTTCTAGAAACTCTCACAGCAATATCTTGTGATTCTAGTGAACTTGCCATATGGCTGGTTTGCATCTTTTTTTACCTAACTACAACAGTTAATATTGTTCACTTATTTAAACCCAAGGCCTGCTTTTCTTTCTAATACTTTCCAATTTAGTTGACTTTGTAAAAAAGCCAAGCGCTCTTCGCTTAATGTGATCTTTCATATGAGCATTTACTAGCAATCATAGATATTTCCTTCTAATAACTTTCTGATTGTTTGTTGAATGAATAATGTAGCTAGAGTTTGCATTTACATTATTTTATTAGAATAACAAAGAAAAGATGATACAGCAAAGACTATTCTTGCTTATAATGGCACTTGCCATGGACAAGCTCGCTGACGAAGTCAGCGATTTTATGCCAAGGAAGCGTCTCTTGTTTTAATAGCGCCAACTAGGGCCAAGAGTACGTCTTAGCTACTCACGCATCACATTCGCTTGCACAACCGATTTTTACAGTAGGGCACATTCACACATCTCACAGATAAAAGAACAACCATGCCCGAACCGGGACTCGAACACAGGAAGCCCAGGTCACGGGGGAGACGCGCTACCCCTATGCCAGGACGCCGACGTAGCAAAAACTGACCTCAACAGTCGCACCAATATCAATAACAGATTCATAAATCTCTATTAATGCTACAAATCCCAAATTTTAGCTAAAAGTTCATCGAAAGAAGCTACAGGAATAGTCAAAAGATATGCATACGTTGTAAAAAGAGGTAAAACAAAATTCTTCTCTAGTATATCTCTCATATAGATGCACCGTCTAGAAGATTAACAAAGTTTTCTTGACACATTACCATTAAAAAATTCCATTCTTCTACGACTAAAATTGAACGAGTAAAGAAACTCTGCACAACTAAAACATATCACTGTTTAGGTAGATTTCATTTAATTTCAGTTCACATGATTATTTCTGCAAGAGGCTATTGATGGTTTCCTGTTTTATGCGCAGAAAAGAGGGAACTTTTTGTTTAGGATGTTAATCTGGAAAGGATATATTACTAAATACGGTTATTAGAAATGGAGATCTATATAAAAATTTAGACTTCATAATTTTTCCGAAAATTACTTACTAACTCAAAGAACTTAATTATTTGTTGTGTCATTTAAGAATTTTCCCAATTTCAATAACATGTCTAATTTTAACAGTTTGGAAATTGGTTAATGAGTAACGATTAAAGTGTACCTTTGTATACTGATAAGCATTTTTTTTCTGTTATTAAAATAACAAATTAGAAACATACCACTTTAATTCGTTTTTCTTTTATTGTTAAATTGGTCATTTTTAGTAGCTTCCTGACAATATGTTGCGTATCGAAAAAAATAAAAATAACATTTTTTTCTTTCATGCATTAATAAATTACAATATTGTTATAAAAGTTTGAATTTGAAAGTTTGGATTTCATTTTTCAAAACTGTAATTGTATCTGAAATAAAACTCTCCATGACATCGACAATAAATTGCTGATTCTAAATTTAGATAATTTCGAAAATGTGCAATGAAAAATGCCATGTATGCCAAAATTTTCATCAAAATAAGTCATTAAAACGAGCATTATGACTGCGTAATCTAGCATTTCTCTTGCGATTAATAAAAATAAATCTATCAATATTTAAAATATCATTAATGGAATATCCCTTCGACACAGTGATGATGCAACGTATTTTTTTACATAAAGAAAGCGACGTTATTATTTATTCTTTTTCATTAAAAATGTTTAACAATTACACAAAAATTTCGTCATAATGTAAAATGAAACAATGCATATTAAGATTGCGCGGCTGTTACGCATTTCGTGCTGAACATGTGACAACAAACGTATCGTAAAATTATTATGACTTCTACACGACCTTGGCAACCGTATAAAAATAAAAGTGGTATAACGCTTCCATTGTACGAGCTATCAGAAGAAAATGGAACTCGGGTGGGGATGTAGCTTCTATCTCTTCAAGTTCGATTGAATAAATAATATTGCTCTGTATCTCACAGCTCTGTTAACCTTTCAACCATTTTTGCCTAGGTTTCAAGATGATGCCATTTTGTAGCGGCTTTCAAAATGAGTTTTGAACATGTTGTTTTATAGAAAGTTATTAATTGATTATAAGCAGAATGTGAAAAAGGATATAAATGTGTAAACTATATTACTTTTATTGTGTTTGTCATATAGAATACGAAAAACGACTCAATATATTTTATACAAAATGATCGTGCTGGTAAAGGTCGAAAATTCGTTTTTAAGAGTTTTATTTGTACATAATAATTAAGTTTGATAAAGCAACTTTAAATTAAAAAAAACAATTTAACAGTTTGAAAAATATATTATTATAATATATATATATGTATTATAGTATATATACATAAAATACATACGCGTGGGGTAAAATGATGATATTATGTTGCAAAGAACACAAATTTTAACATCAGGATAAGCATAAAGAAAAAATTAAACTCATAACGCTAATTTGTAATCAGTCGCAAAATACTTGTTTCTGTGTTGCTATTTTATACATGAGGAATTTAAATACTGAAGTTTCAATGAATTACAAATTACTCAGTTTATAATATTTCTATCTCGGTCTTAAACTCTTACGGACTCGGTCTTACATGCTCATAAACTTATGACATGTTGTCGAATGAATACTTCCGTTTCTTGCGACTGAAAAATGAATATCTCTAGCTTCTCCATGCTATATAGCTTTTCTAAAATTTTATAAATTTCAAATAATTTTTAAGCAAACTTCAAAATATGATGTATGTATGGATGTTGTATAGAGTTTTCTTGACACTATTTTAAGTTTGGTATATCCTTAAAAATACATGCTTTCAGACTAATGGTACTCGAAAATCTTGAATTATTCAAAGAGAACCATAAAGTATTAGTTATATTGAATAGAGCATATTCCGAAGTTGGTTTTACAGATTAATGAATTCACAATTGGAAATTCTGTAGAAGTAAAATTCATATTTTACTGAATACATTGAGAAATTTGATGCGTTTTATTTTTAGGATTTCTCCTTTATTGGACACACTACTGATAGCACTACAGAAGTTCAATTCCTGTATCAAACTGTGGAGTATTTCAAATCCACGGAGATGAGGACTGTTAATGAAAAGAAGGGATGAAAATGACTAGCCATGCTTTTCTAAGACTTGAAACGCCAAGTTGGTAAATAAATAATAGATTAGATGGAAGAAGCAAATTAAGAAGGATAGAAGATAGATAGACTGAGAAAGTATAAAATTTTTTACAGGTACCTTTTCAACGAGATATGAAAAAAAAAGATATAACTCATTCAGTTATATCTTTTTTTTTAAATGACAAGTGTGTAAGATGTGTAAAATGACAAGTGAAAGAATTTATTCTCTTATGAAAAAAAAAGTCTGTTTTGAACTCTTATACTCTAATCTAAAAACCTTACCTATAAAAACTCTTTTTGTAGATACATCGGGTAAACTATACCAATATTCCGATGTACATGGATGTAAAATATGAAAACAAAGCAGATCAGTAAATATGTGCCAAACGTTATCATATTTAGTCCTCTTGTCCAAAATCATCTAGTCTTTTGTTGAATTGCTGAAACTTAATCCTCAGCAAAGTATATACACAAATTAACAAATATAGATTCTTGATGTGAACATACTCATAATTTACAGTACCTCATTTCATAGAATATTTGATGTTAAAATGCAGTCATATTTGTTTTGTTTTTGTTATTTTTGGTAATTGATGCAAAATAATAATTTCGCTACCTCTATAGAGCGGTATCTAATTGCAATGAATAAATAAGTTTTTATATACTTCTTTAAATTAGAAGCCTTTTCTGCTCTGAATTTAATTTTACAATTGGAGTTTTCATTTTGTAATATTCAATAAATTGGATATTTCTGCATAAAATTTATGATATATTAACAGCATCTGCACCATGTTTATAATTTCTGAGTCACAGGGTACAACATTTCCAATTTGCTGCTTTAAAACCTCTTCAGAATCCATTGAAAATATTCCAGCGTATCATGGATTTATGACCTGTAACCTCTGAAAATTTGATACATTTGTTCGCGAATTAAAAAAGTGCTCCAGGTTTGGCAGCATGTATTGAATTTACTTGACAGAGGCCAACATTGAAGCATTATTATATTGAAGAATGTCTTTTGAATAGTTTTTAGTTATATTATCATTACATTCAAGTAAAATTTTAAATTCATCATTAACAATAAATTCTCTCTTTACCTTATCCTCGTGACAACAAAACAATTATGATCCCTCCAATGCTTCTAATAAAAAGAATTTTACACGACAGTATTTACAAACTCTTTATATAACAATAAATCTTAGACAATTTGTCTCCACTCTCTTTCAATGTCTATTTTCAACCGCTGCAGCGGTGAAGATGTGCTTGTTCTGTACTGCCATTGCTTCTTTATCTGTGCTGACTGTTGTTTATGATTGTAGGTGATCGATTGTCTTGAGAGATGTGGTGAGCTTTGTGACTTTCTCATGGTTGCAAACTGTTATGTCTTTGGACATGCACCGGGAAATGAAGCACTATACTAATGATACAGAAATCGACATTTTAGCTTATTTTTCAAGTTACCTCATGCTGAAACATGAATAGCCGGTTCAGAGCTCAACATTCCGAAAACTACAAAGTATAGAATATTTCAACTTAATAATTGGCATCCAGGCAGCATCCATGAAATGTAAATCCAGAATTTTACAATTAGATCCTACTTTAGGTAAAATTACATCCTTCTTTTCTCAGGAAAGAAAATTGTATAGATGAATGTCTCTTTAGTCGAAATGAAAACTTTAATCTTCAAAACGATCTCTTTTGGAACAGTAAAATTCCATTATTATCAACAGGAGACATTTTCTATAAATATGTTGTGTGGTCTTTTTAGAATATTGTTTTTTGTCACATTTTGCACAATAATATAATAAATGGCTATGATTATATTCAGTTAATTCTCATTGACATTTTGTCTGAGTTAAGAAATAAGTTGCTTTTACCAGTACACCTTTTTGTAGATAATTTTAAAAAAATGTATTTATGTCACAAGTGAAGAACTAGACTGCATATAATCAATCTTTAGTAATGTGTATATTTTCACTGAAAATTACTGTGAATGACTCATTACAACAAAAGCCAAAGGTATAACCTTTCAATAACAGAAAACATTTTACAGACAGAAGCATGAAACTTTGTGTCCTTGTAGATGAGTGTAAAAAACATTTCACTCATCGACACTTTTTCGCTATGGGGGGCAGCATAAAAATTTAATTTTTGTAACTTTTTATTTTTATTCTCTACAGAAGCCAAAGTATTTCCATGCATTTGGATATTCTATTTCATGTAACTTTACAAATGGAAGTATACATATAAGTTAAAGAAATAAACATTTATCCCACTTTTTGGAGCACTCTGCATACTGTCACAAATAAATAAGGAAATTTCTAAATTAAAATATGCTTTAAAATTATAAACTTAAATTTAATTAAAACATTTATTCAACATATAGAAACGCACTCATTGAACTGAGCTCTTCTTATGAATTAATAGCTTTATATTATCTAAAGAACTTTCATAGAATATCGAAATAAATTAATAACAGAAAATTTCGAGTAAAACAGACGTAAAATTATATAATAAGGCATATTGAATTAAAATAATATAATGATTTCTAAACGCCTTGGATGCTATCCAAATTGTGCTGATATCTATTATTATAGCATCTCCCCTATTACCTAAATATTGAATAATTTAATTTTCCTCAGTGTTTTTATTACGTTTCGTCAGATTTTTATTAAGATGGTGAATCTGAGAATTTTTCTTTTAATTTAAGTTTTTAAATAAGCAATATTTTTTAAACTCAAAATGAATATTCTGTTATTAAATTTAGTAAAACCCTATCCAAAGATAATTTATTCATCGCTATTAGTTTAGTATTAAGAATGAAAAAAGGGCTGCTGGTTTCAGAAACAATATATAGGATTTTGTTATTTATCTAACATTCCACAGAATACAGTGTAGGTAACATATTCATATATGTAAGCAACATATGCCTTCTCTATATTAATGACAGGGAGATGGCAAATATAGTCTGAAGCGTTGTGTTCATATAAATTCTTTATATTTCGTGATATTAATATATTGTTTATATGCACACATAATTATATTTACAGACGAATTTATTAAGAAATATTTGCATAATTTTTTTTATTTACTTTTAGATTCCAAAAACAGAGAGATAATGGATATTGTTTCTAAGGATTTAAAAATTGAATTTGATTCATTTTATATATTGTCAAAAATTTTACTTATCTTTCATACACTCTGTCAAAGTTATACTCTATTATGATTTCCATTCCAAATAAATATATGCTGAAAATTTCTCATTCGTCAGTTAAAAGATATAAATGATATATGATTTAAAAAATATAATACTATTCAGAAATTTAGTGCATGATGTCAATTATTAAATTTCATTTTTGACATTTATCGAACATGAAACTAGCAATTTTATATAGTGATAAAATGTATAATGAAGTCAACATAGAGTAACAAATAAACAAATAAATAATAATAAAAAGCTTAAAATAAAGATCTGGATAAATCGTTTGCAATAACATAATAAAAGTAAACAATTAACTAAAAATATTAACTTTAACTTTCAAACTTTGCATTATTATCTTTCGAATTCAAAAAATTGACATTGAACATGCTTCGTATGGTTTTAGACTAATTTACATTTATATATAAATAAAATGCATCAAAATCATGTCGAAAATTTTACTTACCGCATGTAGAATTTGTCGAAGTAATTCAGTTACAATCTGATCCGCAATCATTGTAAATATCTGAGAAAAATTCTCACGCGTAATAAAAGATATAAATTATATAAACTTCATGCGATTAAAAAAAGGCTAAAATAAAGTACTAATAATATATTCAAGATAGGGAATATATTACTATGGTTCTTTTCTGACGTTTATCGAATATAGAATTCACAAATTTTTTTCATTGGTAAAACTAATAATAAAGCCAACGTAGCTGAACAAATTTATAGAGAATAAATAATTGAATAAATCGTTTGCAATAGCATAATAAATGTAAACGAAACAGTAATTTATTTCTAAAAATGTTTTTTGTGATTTGTATTGAAAAATTCAAAAGACTTTTTTTTATGTATTCTTTGTGTTATGTTAATTATTGGAAACTATTTATTTGTTTTTTAATACATTCAAGTTTATTGTTTCAAGGTAAAAGATTTATGCAATTTTTATCTAAATTTATTAAGTTGTGAATGGCATTATCAACTGATTTTGTATATTATTAATAAAGATTACTCCAGATAATATTTGTTTGAGAAAAATATTAAAAACGAGTTGTGTTTCTGACGTCTAGTGAAAATTATGCATCTCAATTCTTTTTAAATTTTTATTTATTTATTTGCAAACAAACGTCAACATATTTTTAATTAAAATAAAAATAAAGCTGAGAAAAAACCCCTTCAAAACTTCATAATTTTAAATTCATTTACCTAATGAAGGCATTTCCAATGAAGAGATTTGGATTGCTTAGAATGGCGCATATTTAGATACAATGAAAAGTATCTTGTATTTTCGATGTTAAATTGTAAGTGGAACTTACATCTCAGTATTTTGATTTGCTGCCTTTCTTGCCTTGCTGATATAGTTGCTTTACTATACTTGATTCCTTTCTGTATTTGCTGCTTGTTCAAAATGATTGAATTATCAATTAATTTCTAAATAGTTTTGCAAATATGAAGACTTTCAGATATGTTTGATGAAATAAGAATTGTATTATAGGACTGTGATATTAAACAGATATTCTAAGAAACATTCAACTTTCGACTAAAAATAATGGGAAAGAATAATATATTTTCAATTATGAATAGTAAATAATTTATAGTAAGAATATTTAAAAATTTGTTTCACCATATAAAATAGGGATTATTTTTGTGTCTTGGGTGGTGAATAATTAGATATGTTTAATAACCTATGTTTTAAAATCAGTAATAATTGTATATTTAATGAATACTATTAAGAGTTGTAATTTAATTAAAAAGTTTTACTGTTGATTTAATTCATCAATACTATAATGAATAAAGAATATCTTTTGTCGAATGTAGATGACATGAAAAAGGAACATTTGCAAAGTAATTACAAAAATTTAAAGGTTACGCTTTTACATGTTTCAATTTTTGCTCATGATGTTAACTTCTTTGAATTTTTAATTCATATAGGCAATGAGATAATTAAAAAGAATTTCAAGCTAGAAACGGTTCATTATTATCAAATTGATTAAGATTACTTAATAGCCAAATATTTCCTGAGCTTATTGACTTATTCACTTTTATGCTCTTTTTGTTACTATATTCGATTAAAAAAATCCAATTATTTCTTAGTAGGAAAATAAAATTCTCAGCCCAAAAGTTGAGCTCTAAAATGTTTACACCCCAGTTTTCTTTCAGCATTTTCGATGATTCCCACAAAATCGAATGATCATTTATTAGATTATACTTTTTATTTACTTTTGTGACCACGATTAATTAATATAATATATGCATTAAATAATTACACAGAAGCTCAATTAATAAGTCTGATGAAAGTTATTCTTAGAAAATGCCTTTATTAATATACAAAAAGTGTACTTATTATTTTAATTACTTTTTTATTTATAGTTTATTAATATGTACATTATGGAACCTTAAAATCCTTATTAGGTGGATTCATATAGGAAGATTACCCATTGCAATGCTCTTATGACACGACTTTATATATATAATAGAAATTTCGTTTGGATTTTAACCGGCTTAAAATATGTTGTTATAGATGTAGGAACCTCGAATGAGTTCGTAAATAGCTCATCTAGCTCATAGGAGGTGGAAATGGTGGGAGGTTGAAATTTTCATTTTGCTATAACTTCCTTTATATTGAAGATGTAAAAATAAATCAAATTAGCCAAATAAACGTTTCATCAAGATCACCTGCAATATCTTAGACGTCAGGAGCTGAAAAGTGACTTCCAATTCGTAATTTTGCATGAAATTAGATTCATGCAAAATTAACTTAGATGAAAAGGACTCTATCTTTGCCTTCCAACTTGCCGAGAGGAATTTCTTAAAAAAAAGTTCTGCTAGGTGACGTCGCGCGCATAGAATCTTAAATTTAACGAAATAAATGGTTTAAATGAAAATTAAGATCTAGGAATATTTAAAATATTGCATCATCATTACAATTTATAAGTGTGCGGAATTTCAAAATTGTAGCATATCAGGAAATGAGTGAATTATCAATTACAGGAATAAATCCATTCAAATAAATATGAAACAAATGAATTTAAGTAAATTATACTAGAATGTTATTAAAGCAAGGATTCCCTTGCTTTCTTCTTGTGCGGAAAGAATACTACGGAAGAACTCTCCGCAATATTCAATCGAGAAGACCCCTAATATTTTCACGAACTTCTTGTCGCTATAATACTTATCTTCTCTCTATTCACTTCTTAAGACATACTTTCAAGACCAAACATGTTTTGAGGTGTATAGAGTTAAGTTGACATGTCGAATTTTGCATTGCGTGCTACATGAGATGTAGCGATTAGGACAGTGAGGGAAAATGAAGTTTGTAGGAAAACGCGGAAGGCGGAAGAGGGGAGGACATTTGGATGTAATTTGCGGTTTTAATGTTACGTCAGAACGTATTATATACCAACACTGACGACAGTGTTGGTATTTAATTTAATTCCTTAAAATTAAATTAAATGTATTCATTTTTTTCAGCGACGGCTTCCAAAAATATTACTTCAAGAAATTGGCTTAAATTTCATTTCATCATTTAAAAAAAAAATATATGTTTTCAATTATGCTTTTGTTTTGTCTTTAAAATTCTCCATTTTTAATAAATTTTCAGAAAATATTTTAAACTTTATTGACCAACTATGTATTTCATCTTAACTCTTATTCATTGTAATATATGTTTGTGTATGTGCTTGTGTTGGTGATCTGTAGGTTCGCAACTCACAAGTTACCAAACTTAGCCCTTATATATTTTGAAGAGTAAAAATATGCACCTCCAAACAATTTTTTCAACTTTTTATTAAATAAAAATTAAACGTAAATTTAACATTTTCCCCGCGATAACTTATTGCAATGTAAAAATGAGTTTTGTTTCATCTTTACTTTCAAGAAATAATCTTCTCAATGATGCTATTTTTTTTAATTTAAAAATTAAATTTTAAAGCTTCGATTCATTTTACCACTGGAGGCATAATTTACGCACAAAGAATAAATAGTAAGAAATACGTCAGTCTACATCGCGACACAGGAGTAAAAGAGAATAAAATTCTTCCCTTCAGTAGTTTTAATATGAGATTTCGATAGGGATTTCTTTCACACGTGTCGATTTCAAATAGGGAATCTTGAATGGTATCTTCGAAAGAATGTTGTAAGGATTAACGATTTTTATCCCTTCACTCGGAGCGTGAGAAAATACTGAAGTAAGCAGTTTTATAAAGCTCGTGTTGAATTAATTAAATAAAAAATGGGAAACTGGATCCGGAAATAAGAGAATATTTTAGAATGAAGTTAATATGGGCTAATTTAAGATAAAAATTAGAAAATTCATTAGCATTTAGATTAGATTAAGAGATATCATTATATATATATATATACACACACAAACACACATAGTATTAGTTTTATACATCTAATATGAAAATATGAAGAATTATGAATTTTATGTATTTACACGGACTTCCTGTCCTATGAGTTATATTCAGTAAAATATTCTTCAGACACTAAAATTTTAAATAAACAGAAAGACCCATTCGATTACGAACTAAAACTAAATGAATTATGAGAAATTAAATGTTACCATCTTATAAAAAAGCTAGATATCAGTCCACTCCATTGATTATCTTAAAGAAAATAGTATTAATTCAATCATTTTAACTACATTATTAATTCAATAATTCTGTATTGCATAAACAAATATAGTATATACAGGATAGTATATAGCAAATATACATATATACAGGATATCCACTCTAATCGGAATCCAATAGCTAATTTATAAATCGAAAGTAATAGAATACATGCACATATTTCACAGGAAAACATGTTTACATGATGTAAAGAATTATATTTTATATAGTTAGAATCAATAAATGTTCTGAGGAATTACGAATTTTAAATTTTTATATAGACTCTCGATAAGCTATATTATTAGCTAATAAGTTACATTAAAAAAATCTTTCTTTATGTAGTAAACTGAATTTTATGTAAAATCAGAGAAATTTTGACTGAAGAATCATCTGAATTATTGCGTAAATTGTAAAAACATATTCTGTAGTACACATAAGATTTCAATGTTAAAGATTCTATCTTCTTTAGTCATATTTTTAAAAAAATGCATTCGGTTTCAGCAAAAACTTTTTGTATTAATTAAAATTTAATCACTTTCTTTTCAAATTAAAGCTCAAATTTATGGCGAGATGATCGAAGGTCAGGAAAATGCATGCTATAATGAATAGAAAGGAGTCAGGCTTCTAAAATAATATGTGTCATACGACTATCAAAATGAAGAGCTTTAAATTATTTTACTATTGTATCTATTAAGCCCAAGTTATATAAAACGTCTAATCGAAAATGTTAGCTATCAGTGATCTAAGTGAATCATTTGGTCGCCAATGGCAACTAGTCCTTAATACTTAACTATCCTTCTTCTAGTCAATGGATAAGTAAAATTTCTAGGGCAAAATGATCTATAACAATAATAATGCGCATTTGTGAAACGTATATATATATAAACGATTTCCTGTTATTTAAATTTTCCCGCTATTTAAATCACTCTTTCTTTAGTTCTTTGAAAAGTGGAAAAAAGCAGACAATACTGTATTTATAGTAAAATTCGCTGTTTTGAAGGAAAAAAAATAATTGATAAGAAAAGAAACAAGCATAGAAATAAAAATTAAAAAAAATATGTAAGAGATAACGTAAATATCTCTATTAAAGTTCGAATTAAATGCAATTAAAAAAGAATATCTTTTAAAAAAAACTCCCTATCCATGAACTATTTTATTTTGTTTTGTTTCGTAATTCTAGATCCTTTCCTAGAAATTAGCTTTGATGATATTAACAAGCGTAAAATGATTCTGGCATTTTTTGAAATAGCTTTACACCTAGTTTTTATTTGGTATGAAATTCGATTGTAACTGCATAAAGAACTTTTCATTTAAGGAAAAAAAATCTTTGAACAGACGATTAAAAACTGATTAAAAATAGACTGAGTAAAAACCAGAATACCGGATTAAATAACTGCCTTTTTTTCTACAGTGAGAATTATTTAATCGAATTCTTTTCATTGATTTAGTTCAATGTCTTATCAATCCGCCTCGAATGTCACTAAAAACAAATTAATTCTATTGAATGCAGCTGTCAGTTAAGTCTTTAATCGAAAAAAAATTGTAATAAATGGAAATACCTGCTTAACCAGCCGAAATGCAACTTTTAATGAATAGATAGGAACCGGACAGGAACTTTCCTGGTTTAAAGTGGGACAAGCGGGTTGTGTCATTTCCGAAACAGCTGGAACCATTAAATAGGGACATCAGAAAGTGGAAAAATTCCTTAATAAGATCATTATGCTGACTGGTAGATGGTGGTTGAAAACTCTTTTAGGAAAATTCTGCACTTGAAAAGATATACCGAAATGGTGTCATTTTCTTGAGAAAACCTTAAGAATGTTATCGCGTAACTTAATATTTTGGAATTTTCTTCCTAAAATATTTTAATTATATTCCGAATTTCAATTTTATTTAATTTTTTTTGTATTATATGATTATTTTTTATTTTATAAAAACATTGGAATATTTTGAATATTTGAAAAAATTATATTTATTTCACAATAACACCAATTAAGAATATTAAGGTGGGTTTATCCTCAGCCACTTATAAGATTCCAGTAGGTCACACATTGATTGCGCATGTGCTGAAAGAGCAGTTAATAGCAAGTACTTGCTATTGTACAGTTTCTGCGCATGCGTGGTTTTACTGGACAGATTGTAGCTGGTTGAGTGTAAACCTTATTTTACTTTATATTTTGAACTATATAATGCGTGAAAGTGATTAAAACAAAATTTTATATCATCTCGAATTTTTCAACAGGAAGGGAAAAAAATATAGTTTTTAAGAACCAAAAATGACTATTCCTGAATTTTTTTTCTGTATCTGATATGAATGTGTCACTGCTTGTTCATACTAGATGTGAAAATAAAAATCAGAAATATTCGTCATCGATTGCGAAGAATTTACTTATTTCTTTCTGTTGGGAAATTTGGAACTTTAAGTAAATTATGTTAATTACTTATTCATATTTGAAATAAAGAACACCACGATCTGAAAAAAAAAATACAGAAGAATCTTTAGAGTTTGCTTATTAAGGTCTATTTTCCACAAATAAATTAAGATTTGGCTACATTACAAGTCGGCTCCTTTAACGATAAATATGGAAACTGAAATTGTGGTTTTATGTCTTGAAGAAATAAGTGCAATTTAAGATTTTCCAAACGTACGATGACGCAAGATCTTTGGTATTATGCATATAAATCTAAGAGGAAAAAGGTACAAAAATTTAAAATTCGTAATTCATCAGAACATTTATTGAATCAAACTACATAAAATACAGCTTTTCACTTCACTTAGACAAATTTTTCTATTAAATATATATATAAACCGATATTGCTAACGGTTTAGCTGCCGGGGAGCACAGTTCTCCGGTATGGATATGCTTAGAATGGATATGCTTTACATATAAACCATGTTTGGATTAAATAATGGAAAATTATTGAATTAACATGATTATCTTAAAGATTTATAGCAAACTTTTCTTGCACATATATTTTTGTAGAAAATAAATATTTCAAATTTATTTCATTTCCTCCCTAACATGATCACTTCCTTCACGTTCATTATTATTTCATCACACTTAATTTATTATTTCATTCATTCATTATTCATGTGCTTAAAATACATTTTTCTTGGTTTGTAATGAGAGTTAACTTAAACTTTTTATTTCAGCTTTTGTTAACCAAATGGAAACTAGTTGATAAAAGCTTATTTTAATGCGTATCGTACACGAGCAGGTTAAATTAAATTTTTATTTTATATAAAATATACTGTCGGAAAAAAATGCTTAAAATATTTTTTAAATCGAAATTTAAGGTGAGTTTATGCTTAGCCGGTTGTAAGATTCCAGTAAGTCACGCACGCACAAAAGGCAGATTGCGCATGCACTGAGAGAACGGTTCTTGTCTCGACGAGATAAGTACTTGCTATCGTACAATTTCTGTGCATACATGGTCTTACTGAATGGTTTGTAGCTGTCTCAATGTAAACCTATCCTTTAATTTATGTAGCAAAAATTGGTGTTATTAAGAAAATTTTTTTTTTTGAATTTTAAAATAATATAGAATTTTTTTTGTGCTGTAATATTTTTGGGAGTTATCGTTGATATACGCTAAAATATTGATTAAATTTTAATTTTTTGATTAATTCAAACTTTAAATTTATCCGTTCTGCTTATTCCTACATTCCAGACATGAAGATAGACACAAATTCTCTCTTTTTTTATTAGAGATGTTAAAATGTAATTTAAGAAATCAGACAAAATTTATTAAGAATGTTTTTGCAAATTTCATTAATAAAAAAAAAAGAGAAAAAAGTTACAAAGGTTAAGAAATTAAGAAAAAAATCGTTTGCATTCTCAATTTAAACTCTGTCTTTGCCGATATCTATGCCAAAATATAGTTCATTCAACTAATATTGTTCATTTTATAACTATTTCTAGTTTTTTTTTTTTTCCTTTTCATTTACTTTCTAGATTGCTAAGGATCTTAGTACAAAGTAGCTTTGTGATACAGAATAATAATATATGAAAAAGAACCTGATTACTTTTTTCTAACCAATTAAAGGGCACTTTATATTTGAAATAGTCATTACTTAATGACATATTGAAACTGTTTACGACTTCTGTAGCAATTCTGTTTATTCAAAGAAGGTTTAAGTACATACATTTTACATAAAAAATTCTGGGCCAGTTAAACCTGCTCTTGAGCAGTGTTGAGGCAAACAGCTTCACATTTAAATATATATTATTATCTATTACACAAATTTCATTTGTAACTTTTATTGTAATGATTATTGAAGAAAAACTTTATAACTTGTATTAAAGAATGATTCCAGAATATGTATTAGAGAATGATTTAATGGATTAAATTGTAATAAAGGAATTTTAAGCTGTCTGTTTTTAGATTCTTTAATTTTTTTAATTCAAATTATATTTTTTATAGAAAATTACGAAGTTTGTGAACAATGTTGTTATCAATGATATCTTTCGAACTAAAAAAAGAAGTAAATAAACTTAAATATTTTATTCTAGTTAATTTATTATCCCCCTTAATTTGTTTCAAAGCTCTTTCAATTATTAAAATCGATACTAAAAATGATGATGGTAATTAATGTAAAATGTCTTATATAAATATATTTATATTCGCACATAAAAAATTAATTCTCTTTAAGTCTTCTTAAGTATCTGGGATTTGATTGAATGATAATCGTTGAGAGAATAATATGGGAACTGTGAATGAAAGGTTAACAATCAACATCAGTTATGTCAAACTTCTACGAGGATATATGCTCCATAATCGGAATAGAGATAACTCGATCTCAAATTTTAACCATTGAGAGATGTGAGAATCTAATTACTTTTTATGCGCAAATATATACAATTATTAAACAATGGAAATTTTAATTATGAAACTATTTGTATTAATTAATCATTATTATTTGATACCCATTCAAGCGTTGAAATTGAATGAAGCGCAATTAGTTTAAAGATTGAAGATGTGAAACACAGAATACATGGTTGACTCATTCAAGCTTATCAAATCAAGCAAGACTTTTTATTAAACGAATTTTTAAAAAATGAAAATATAAAATGGAAAGTGTTAATAATTTTTTCAAGAATAATATATGGCAGCTAAAAATAATGTGAAGGATATTAATTAACAATTATTTAATTTATAAAGTTTGAATTCTTGGTAAATTTGCAAATTATCGAGAAACGGATGAATAAAGTTTTTCAAATCTTAACAACATAAAGAGATAGCATTGCACTTACCTCACTGGTTCTCAGTGAGGTAAGTGCAATGCTATCTCTATCGTTATTAAGTCAGAGAAGTTATTAAAAATACTGATAAAGAATTTAACGATTATATAAATATGTCAATTATATAGAGTGGTAAAATCAATTCAGGACCAACTTCGTATCTTAGACAGGTGAAAGTATTTGTGACAGGGAATATGATTTATTATGTAACGGAGCAATAATAAATAGGATTTTGTTGACTTTGGTGCATTTTTTTTCTTTTCTTCTTCTTTATCGAGCATTATTGGCGAATTTGATATTATAAAGGAGCGAAGCACATCCAGATCTAGTAAACTTTGATCCATATCTGTCTCCCACTTATCAGAATAGATTCATCTGATACCACACTACTCTTACGTCATTTCAGCTAATTCGTCAGAGCCAAGCTATATATATATATATATCATCCTGTTTATGATATAATAAAAATGTTCAGAATATCATTTTTTTATTAATAAAAAGTGCATTTTTTTCTAGAAATTTTTCAAAAAGTATCGCGAATATAAAATAAGCATGGTAAAAATTCCAAGTCAAAATTCATATCGATATAATCATTTGTTTCCACGTATAAATATCTTTTTAGAAAATTAGTAACGAAAGTGATGCACTTCTTCATAGTAGTCATAAAAAGTTGTATTACTCAGAAAACAACTTTTTACATTTTGAATACCATTTTTCCACTTAGAGGTAAGTTAATCGACGCAGGCAAAAACAATATTTTTTCTTTTGCCGATGCATTTGTATGCATAAAAATAAAACAAGAAGTCAATTCTTCTATTCAGAACGATTCTTCTATTCAGAGCTACATTGTAAAACGACCCATAAGTGACAAAAGTCATGGGATGTCTCCTAATAACATGTCGGACCTCCTTTTGCGCAGTGCAGCAATTCGAGGTGGATGGACTGAATAAGTCGTTGGAAATCTTCTGCGTTAATATTGAGCCCTGCTGAATTACGAAAATGTTGTCGATTCAAGACACTGTGCTCGAATTTACCTCTAGATTATGGCCCATAGATGCTCGATGGGATCAAAATTTATTTATCTTCTTTTCTCACTTATATTGAATTGTTATTTCCTCTACTGTTTTTTATAAATAAAGTTGTATTTCATAGAACATCGCATATAACTGTTATAACTTTTAATATTCTTGATTTTATCCCTAATTTTTTTTCGGAAAAAAAGCAGGAAAGGGACCTTTATTAAAACAGAAATGATTATTATTATAAGACACACGAAGAAAATAAAAAAAAAAATATTTAGAAATTTATTTTAAAATGAAAAAAGATCAGTTATTCAATTTAGTAGCAGAAAATAGATCTTCCATTTCAATTAGAACGTCCAATGTTTAATGGAACAGACTTTTTTCTGAAAATTAAACTTCTTGAACAAAGTAGTCTGCTCAGCGATAGGATTTGGTGGTATAATTTGTTCTAACTTTCGGCAATCGTAAGATATCATAAACCACCCAAAATTTTGATAAAGTCAAACTGCTGCTCTTTAAACCTGTCACATTCCCCTGGTCA
This sequence comes from Argiope bruennichi, assembly GCF_947563725.1. Taxonomy (NCBI): domain Eukaryota; kingdom Metazoa; phylum Arthropoda; class Arachnida; order Araneae; family Araneidae; genus Argiope; species Argiope bruennichi. The sequence goes on along the minus strand of NC_079159.1, from coordinate 55,968,709 downwards.
CTGTCTGACACACTAATTCCTCAGGTGAACAAGTAACATACACCTATTTTGATATCAAAACATAAATGTTTCTTGAATAATTCGAGATATTACTTTCCCTATCACCACATTTTTCGTTTAGCATTGAAAAGTAAACAAAATCATTGCCTTCGTTACCATCATGGTTCTTTCCACTTTGACAAAAAAAAAATTTCCTCTGACTTCTATATTAATCGGCATAAAAATTTTTATTATTAATAATAATAATCCATAACAAGTCAAAAGTATTGTGTCTGAAAATCACGTGGTAGAATTTTAAAAATATCAGTTGATAATTAGGAATAAGAAAATAAAGGAAGGGAGGGAACGGTACGCTCCTGCTTCTAGATTTAATATCGTTTCCTATCGTATAATAAATTATTCAAAATCCATAAAAATGATAGCTTTTTACCAAATTAAAATCCTGCTTCTAATTATCTCAGTATGAAAAGTGTCAGTGGTAAATGAAAACTCTTTTTTGCTTCTCAGGTTATAATCTAAAAATGAAAATTAAATCTGTGTGGTAATTTTTACATCTTACAAATTTAAGAAATGTATGATTTATCAATTTGCATTAAAAATAATCGATGTAGCTTAAAAAAGACATTTAGAAAAGTGTTAGTTTTATCCTTTATAACATAGTTGCAATTAAAGTAAATTAACGCTGAAAAAAATAACACTAGAAAAAACGTGAAATTGTTTGCATTCTAATAGTCACCCTTTAGAAAGCTTTAAAAAAGGCACATTTTTGTAGCTCGCAAAGGATTCATCAGTATTCACTTTTTTCCAATTATTCTATGTTCTCAATTACCCTAGCTGATTCTGTACCTATAGACTCTAGTTTCCAGCGTGAGGATCAATTGGATTGTATTAGAGTTTTTATTCCTCAGATGCAATCAAGAATGGTGCACAATTTTTTAAAATCAATTTTTAAAATAATTTTACTCTAAATATTTTGTGATTTTTCTCTCTTATCCCTCATGCATCTGCTCTCTGTCGCTTGCCAATTTATTTAAATATGTTCTGCTTATTAATTGTCATAGATGCTGCAAGTTTTTAGAATATTTAGAGATGAATTTTAATTCCTTTATTTTCAAAGTTAATTCATATTTTAAAATTTAAATCTCTTTTATGTTATTTGGATTCAATTTTCTTTAATAAAATTTCTTTTGCATTAAAACAGTTTGGATATTTTGATAGTAAACTAATGTTTCATCTTCAGTTACATGAATAGTTAATTTTTTTTACTAAAAAAAATAATGAACATAATTTTTGACTACAAATAGAAAACGATTTTTCATCGCATAGTGATAGGAAAGGGAGGGAGGGGGGCAAAGAAGGCACTGATGTCCCAGGTATCATTGGATAAAACATTATATAACTTTGTGACATGAAATATCGAGAAGAGGCTGAAAAAGAATATCTCTATATTAAATAAATCAACGACTAGAGGAGAAATATTATATTTTTCTACGACCACTCTATTACACTGGTTGTGCCACTGCCTTTTTTATAGATTTAGTGAAATTGGAAGAATTTTATTCATTATCAAGAATCCCCCCCCTCCTTTTTTTTATTATTATTATTATAAGGAAAGCTTTTTTTCGGGTTGAAACAAAGTAGCCTAGAGAGCTAGTTTATAAAAATGCAAAAACTTTTGATAAAATTTAGATTCTACGAAAATCTTTTGAATAAATTCAGCACAATCTTAGGAATTGGAAGCCATATCTTCATGCCATAAATGAAACACTTCATTAAATAGAAACAATGATGGTGATGGGGAAACGAGGATCCGTTCCAGAGAACCGGTTCGAATGAACGCGTTCGATCCTTGCCCTCATCAGACGGAGGGAGCGGCTTCTGGAGCCGTCTCTTTTGTGAGGTGCCGAAACCGAGTGATGGAAATGGCTCTTTGCTCATGTTTCCGGGGCAGTATCCGGTACTCCGCCCTCCGGATCACAAAGGGCTGCCGGACGATCGCCCGCCCGTCAACGCTCTTCCACGCAAATAGACGTCTCTCCGCCTAATTGCAAGACATGTGGGTCGTGGTTCAGGCAATGACTTTTATTTTTCGGGGAGTTTAACCGATATTCAGAAAATTAGTTTTGATTCTTATTTTTTTTATAAAAAAAAAAGAATATTTTTATATATGGAGAGTACAACAAACTTGTAAAGAGCATTTTTTTCTCCTTCTTTTGTGTGGTAATATTGACCTGATTGCTTTTCAGGTCTTTTTTTTTTTTTAATTGACAGATATTTGTCACATAATTTAAGCGATACATCAATTATTTTTAAATTAAAATTTTCAACAAAATTCGCAAATAGTTAAATTAAACCAGTTAGCGATCCCAGAATTTGCTACAAGATGATGTTTAACTATTAATTTAAGTGCGTCATTAATCAGACCCACAAATACGATGGTATTTATTTTTGATTGAATCCATTAGATACTTAAAGAATTATTTTTAAAACTGCTACCCGTAATAACCAACTGATCTCCAAACTATATTAATATATTAATCTAATTATATAAACCAATTTTTTAATTAAATATTATCACAATAAAAGAGAGCTCTGTTTTAAATTAAACTTGCATTATAAATTTAAATTATTTCGATTAGTTAGTAGTTTCTGAAAATTGATAGAATCAGACCAGCTGGGGGGACCCAATTGTGTGGAGGGGGGATTCTGTCAAAATTTTATTGCGACATGACATGAAACTTCAGGAATGTTGGGGGTAGAAGGCTCATTATGATAATGGAACATGAGTTTTCTTAAGAAATAAAAATTTTCAAAATTGATAGAATGGCTGTAGATGGAGAATTTAGTTGCTATTATCCTCCATAAAGAATGTACTACAAAGTAGAGTTTTATCAAAAACGAAAGATTAAAAAGCAGTGATCATTGATGACGTATTTAAGGGGCGTGATATTTTATTTGAAAGAAAAATTGCCAAACCCAGTTCGGTGATTTAAGGTAGTTCTACGGATTATTTTAAACATATAGAGGAATTTTTCATTAAACTGAAGATATTTTTTTTTTTTACCATAAAATGATCCAAATTAATTCGCACCCTTTGTATTTTCCCCTATAATTATCAAATGTTGATTTGCATAAGTAAGAATACATGTCAACATTTACATACAGAAACTCTCTGGAATATCCCGGGGTTTTGGCACATCACGTCACGTTCTATTGCATTTTGAGTTTGTGATTTGAAGCATTATTTGGTTTAGCAAATTAAAAATTAAATTGCATTTACATACAGAAAATATTTATCATTTGTCTGTTCTACAAATAAAAAATAATTAATATATATATATATTTTAATTTCATTTAGTCCCTGAAAGTTGTTATCGAAGTCAAGTCTTATTTCAAATTTTATTCTTTAGACCCATTTGGGAAAAATATGGGCTTTTATTTTAGTGAAAGAAATCAGAATGGTTTTACACTTTATTTTCTTTAAAAAAAACTCAAAATTATATTTTCATTGTAATCCTGCACCTTTAAGTTTAAAAAAATAGCTAATTTTTTAAATGTTCTCTACCCCCCCCCTCCCCTCCCCTTCTTAAAATGTTATGATCATTTTATTCAACGAGTTGAGCCAAATCGAAATGTGTTGATTTTGAAAATATCAGGGAATAAAATTTAGTTTGTTTCAGATTTCTTTAAAAATGGACTGTAAAACTCCCCGAACTATATAAATCTCAGCACTTTTGGTAAAACCAAAATAAGCGGTATAGAGTTTTCGCCAATCTCTGTCAAATCTTACCAGACATTAGAAATTCACCAAATATTAATTAAAGAATACAGTTAACTATACTCATCATCAATTACTATATTCATCAATTTATCGCCTTAAAAAATTATAGTTTGGCAATTGTATCGTATTCTTTAATTTAGGCGCATATTTACACAATAAAGTTATCTCTTTAAATAACATTTTAAAATTAAAAGATAAATTTAACGTCTTGTTTTACCAGAGTTTCGTATTTTAGCAGCATTTATTAATCTCCCGTTGATTGCAAATAATAACTTCTAGATATAGTATTTACATAGTAATTTGACAGAAGATGTGGTTTATGATTTCCTTAAAGATAAATAGTCGTTTTTTTTTCTTCTTTTTTTTAAAGAATAAAAAATAAAAAAAAGCGACATAATTACTGTAATGCTTGTTAGGAGTAATTCATTTCAGATTTAAAGAATATACGTAAGAAGGAAAGGGAATTAAACATCCTTCAGGAAATTTTCAGTTTGTCTTGTGTACTAAGAAACTCCTTAAGCAATCTGAATAAATAAATAAAATAAAAAATAAACCAGTGGTATGGTCTCCCCAAAACTTTCTCATATATTGTCTAATAAATTTATGCCACAGAACGATTTACATGGCACTGGTGTACAATAATTACAAAATCTATGGTGACATCTTTGGCTAGTTATTTGGCGATGAATCCTTGGCATGAGTTAATAGTATCTAAAAGTCGAATTTGTGTTTTAGACAAGTTTTTCACAACCGATTAAAACAAAAATTTGACACAAAACTTCACCTGTGGTCACAAAATCTCATATTAAATTTGATGTATTTAAGTCATTGCATGTTTAAATTATCTCGTTTATATATTTCTGAAAATAAAGACCAATAGACAGTCAACCCGTTGTTGGATTTGGCTCAAAATTTGACAGATTTCGGTGTAGATGTTGAATCTATGTACTGAATTTTGTGTATATAGCTGTTTTCGTTTTATAATTATCGTATTAAGTTATATTCAAACAGCCGGGCACACGGTCTTTCTCTGAACAGATTTTATTCAAAATATGATAGAAATCTGCAAATTTGGTGTATGGACCGTATACCAAATTTCAACCATCTAGCTCAAAATATTTTCAGGTATCTTTGTCACAGACAGACATACGGATATTTTCAAAAAATGTGTTTTTCGAACCCAGAGAGGTCTAAAACGTGGGGATTCGTCAAAATCTCGAGTTCGAATTTTTTGACGATTACTATATTTTCTCTGCACTACGTATGTGAGAAAATAAAAATAACAATAAAAATTAAAAATGGCACAGTGTGATAATGCCATTTTTTCGCAATTTACCATTTGTTTTCAGAAGCTAAATAATGACTTTTAATGTCTGTTTGAATGTGTGAATAACTGTGAGAAAAATTACTTTTTTAATACATATGAATATTAACTTATTTAATATCTCTATATCTTTTAAATTAACGATGGCAAAGCCATTACCAAACGCCAGTTTAGCGTTTCATAGATTTAAAAATCAGTATAATAAAGCTTTATATTAGGATTTTTTAAATGATTTCTGTTTGCGATTTACTTTCGGTTTCAGAAATAATAATCACAGTAAGTATAAACGCATATAAATTTATTTTGATTTTGTTGACTATGCCTTTATTTCGGAATTTCTCAAAGCTATTGTAAATTAGCCTTATAAATTTAACCGAAAATTAGTAAATAAAACAGCTGAGCTGGCATCCATTCCTCTAATTTCAATCATATACCGGTGGAGCATGGTAGCCTATTGATAGATTAACTATTAACTTCATATTTCTTCATAACGGAACATTAATAGCATTAAACTGAAAGATCACTGTTTTGAAGCTCTGTCACGTAATCATTGTAGATTTCCTCACATATGACAAAATTGTTTTATTTATTTGAAGGGTCAATAAAACATTTTTTATATTGAATTTTTTTTGTCTTTTAGTACAAAAAACAGACTGAAACCTTTCACATTAAATCCGATTTCAGGTTTGTTTTATATTCATTAAGTAATCTTATAATCCAGTATATTTCTGGGATAAAAACAGTTGATGTTTAGAATTAGATTCATTTTAACATTGTAAATGATATAATTCAGCTAAAAATTCATTCTTGCAATTTTGAGAGATAACATTGTTAAAAAAAATTTGATTAAATTTTTTAGGATTTAACACACACATACAGGTTTTGATAGTAAATGATTGAAATAGATCAAAACATGAAAAATATTATTTAACTTGAAATTTTCCTTCTCCTTAATTTGGTCTGAAGTATAGCAGGATGGCCAAATAGTAAAAAAGCTCTGAGGTATGGCAAGATCGTGAAATAGCTAAAAAGCTAAAATGCATCTATTTTTTTTTTTTACTTGAAAATATTTCTAAAATTAAAAGTTATTGCGTCTCCTTCTTCCATTATTTTCAACCTTTACTCTGACAATTTGTATTCATATGTTAAAGATACTTCACTGTGTTTTGATATCGTACTATTCCATCACTGAGCAGGTTTCTACTTTGCAACCGGCTAAATTGTCTACTTTATAGTTCCTTTAAATTTGCCTGAGGTCTTTTTTTTTAATTTTATTTTAGCTTATTATATATATATATTTTTCACAATCCCATCATTCCCTATTCTGATCGAGAGGTAATAACTTTTTCCCTAAATGTTGTTTCCTGATCGTAATTCCACAGCTCAGCGACATCTATCAAAACAAAAGAGCATTTATTTCTTGACGATTACAAAACACTACAGCCGAACAGACCAGAAAAAAAAAAAAAGAAAAAAAAAAAAGAAACGCCACACATTATCGATCCTTTTACGAGCCGGCAGTAAAACAGAAGAAAACGGCGGTCCCGACTGATGTGTGAAAAGAGCCAACCAAGGGCAATCAGTTTTGCATCGCGACACTTTTTGCTGGAGGAATTCCTGTCCTCTCCACTCTGCTGCGCTGCTGCCCAGAGCGCGAAACCGCGAAGACGATTCTTCCAAAATAAATACCACCCCCACCGCCACCTACAGAGCAAAGGAAAAAAAAGAAAGAAGTGCTAAAACAAAGCGGCAACAATCACCGACACGAAAAAATAAATAAATAATAAAAAACAAGTCTCTGAAACTGAAAAAGAGTTGTCATTGTTTTTAAGTCCGCAGTAGAGGAAACAACTCTTTTCCATTTCCATTTTTTTCCCTGCCTTTTCCATCCGCTGTAGGTTCAAGGTCAAATGCGTGATATATCGCTTTTCTTTCAACTGCCAAATCCCGAGCGATTTTTGCGTCGACCCAAGTCGACGTTCGGAAGAAAAAAGTCGTCTGTCGCTCAAACGTAAATTTCTTGTGCCCAACCACCCTGTTGTGGTGGGTGCAATGACTCAAAGCCTGCAACCTCGGGACCATTGCACGCTAAAACGCCATCTTCCCATTCGCCAGAAACAAGGGGAAGAGCACACGCGTTTTTGCAGTTTTATGGTCACGAGTCCTTCTGCCAGGCCACACCACAGCATAAAATGGAGATAGGGAAACTTATTGTTCGGCATTCTGTGTTATTGTTTTTTACCTCTGTCTTGCAGAGCATCTGAACTTCTGTGAACCCCACTGGCTGCTCCGAACGCGACAATGTGACACGGTTAGGACTCGGGCGAAATAAAACCAAGACTCAGGACTAGACTTCTATAATCACCAATTTTTCTAGATAGTTAGTTATTCCATGCTTTATAGCTATATATGTCTTTAATATACTATTAAACTTCATCTGAAACAAGGCTAAATAGTTGGATGATTTAGACAGCTTAGATTTCAACATCTGTTCCAATAAAAAATAATATGAAATAATTCTTGTTAAATCATTGGCCAGTTTTGACCATATTTATTATTATATTAGCAAAAGCAACGACATTGATGCTTATTTTCAAAATCATTTCACTGTTGTGCAACAAATTTTAAGCTAAATTCATTCACCTCAAGCAAATCAATGCTCGAATGGTTTTTAAACTGAAAAATAACTCTGACCATGTGAAGGTACTCACCTTTAAACAAATCTACTTTTGTGTTAATCAGTTAATAATAATAACGTGTTATGAACATCTTTAATTGGAGTTACGGTTTCTTATAAATTTCAGAAAATGAAAAAATATAAATGAACATTTTGACCATACAGTGTGGCTTTTAACAATCACTTTAATCATAAATTATTATTAATTTGAAATAATAAAATTCAATAGATAACGTCAAAAAATATGAAATGATTGGTATAATCTCTTGTCAAAAATGCCTGGTTTGCTCTTTTTAAAAAGATTTCAAACATAACGCAGTGTCTTGATTTGCTATTTAATTTTCATATCAAATTAGTTTAATCTAATACGACTAAACGAATTGCTTTTCCACAGTAATTAATCTCAGAACAATCTCAAATGATTGAATTTGAATTAATCTCAGTCACAACACTGTTTTAATAAACCATTATTATTTAATATGTGAAAAATGTCCTTTTACAAAGTTAAACTTTACAAATCGTTACCCTACTTAGAATGGCAGTCGTTTTTCTTCTAAAAATGGCCGTTTATTGATGACTCACTGGCAAGCCATTCCATTTACTGGAGTTTTGAATACATACCTAGACAGTCGCATTTTAACTGACCTGCTGCGCTGAATCGAGTGATGTGTTAAACGTATTTTTTTTTTATTTATAAACCGTCGTCTTTATTGCATACTTGTGTCTGGAAGCTGTTACTATTTTCTAACAATCATTGCCTTTGCTATTTTCTAGCGTCTGGAAGTTGTTAAGACAGTCTATTTAATTATGCATATTTTTAAAACGCCTTTTAAAGTAATGTGTAATGATTTTAATAGCACTAAATTTAAATGTAATAAAATATCAATTTTAATTCAGAAAGGATTAAATCATAAACTTTTTAAACTTATCTAAGATTAGGCTTTTAAGAAGCATTTCAGATATTAAAACATGAATTAATAACGAATAAAATGCATTTCACTATCACGCAATAAAAATATTCGATATATTTTAATATCACATAATACAAATATTTGGTAAGTTTCAATATAAGTTAAATATTCGCAAGTTTCAATTTTTTACAAATACTTGGTACATTTCAATATATACAAATATCCGGGATGTTCGAATATAATGTAAACATTCGGAAATTTTCAATATAAAGAAAGTATTCTTTAAGCCACAATTGGAGACGTAAACTTCCTCTCGCGTCAAGAGACATGGAGTCAAAATGACTCAATTATTATTATTATTTGTCTTTTGTAAACAGCATTGGAATTTATTTTGGAAACACAATACATTTTGGAAATCATGTAGTTACTAAAAATATTAATATTAAAAATGTTAAATGTTATAATAATAAATGTTGGAAAGATGTTAAAAGCTTTTAATGAGTATTTACTTCGTTTAGATATTACGGAATTACATTAATGTTAATAACTGTTAGAATTCAACATACAAAAATGAAGAATACAATATTTTAAAATGCTATTTTAAGAATATTTCTTTATTCTTTTTGCATTATTCAACTTAAAAGCAGTTTCAGAAACATGGGGACAATGAGTCCATAAATAACAACAAAAACTTTGAAAAAGAATAACTCGGTTATGCGCATGTGTTTATGCGTGTACTTTTGTCAACATATTGCTAAAAGAACAACTTGAAGGTACCGAGGAGATAATTGTATTCAAGGACAAAATACCACGTGATAATCAGAGGTAATGAACAATGCAGAGTCATTTTAACTCCCGCCACCAGTTACGGGTTAAAATTCAATATAATACAAATAAGTAAATTTCAATACAATGTAAAAATTCGGCAAGTTTCATTAAAATATAAAGATTCGGTAAATTTCAATAAAGCATAATATAAACATTAAATAAGTCTTAATCAAATTCTTCAATTAGTACAATTTCAATAATTAATTTTGCTTGCTAGTGTTCAAAAGTCTGACTACAAGCAAAGGATCTGAGGTCTTTCACTTCCAGCGGCAACTTTTCCAAGATCCATCCCAGGGTCATGACCAATAGTTTAAACTCCTTAATTGTGTAGCTTTCTCTGCTATCTAATTAGATGACAAATTCTGTTTTGGAAAGGCCTTGCCCTATCACTACAGATGAGTTCGTGGCGCCCTTGAGATGTTCATAAATTTCACATCTTATTTTGTATCAAATTATATCGTCTGTGAATAATTTAATTTTAACTTATTAGCTATAAAATAAGATTACTCAATGTACGAGTGACACTCTGCCACTGTAATGGATGGGTTAGAAACTATCGCATTTTTATTATTCGGTTATTTAATGATTTCTTTTTCCTTTTTTCACACATTTATTTATTTACTAAGCATCTTTGGTGTTCAGCTGATTTGCAAGTAATATTAGTCATGCTTAATTTAAATTAATTTCAGCATTCTCTCTATAAAGGAAGAATTTGTCTAATGAAACCGAATTCCGTGACATCATAGTGCTCGTAAGTGTCAGAATAATCTATTTCAAATTGCTTGTTGTCTTTTGTGGTTATGTAATTTCACCTTCTGATTTCTCATAACGATTTAAATTCCATTTCAATTCTAATTTACTATTAAAAATTATGTAAAAAAGTGTTAATATTGAAATTTAAAAAAAGACAACAACATTTGCATTTCAGTTGAAGGGCATCAGTAAAAAGATGATTTTTTTTTTTTTTTAAATTTTAGAACGGTGTATAAAGTAAATATGTGCTACAATATTTTCTTGGAAATGGTGAACAATTTCGAAAATCTTTTCTTAGTTTTATTTTAAATAAAATGTCAATTTAATTTTTGAAAAGATCACTTCGAGATGCACATTCTCACCTTTCAAAGTATATTTTGGCCAAATTTGGTATGTCTAGATCTAATAATTTGTAATGACGAAGACCGGGGGTGGGCTGTAGATGCATCGTTCTCTCTTTTTCCTGGAGAGGGACTACTCTTGAAATTATACATTTGTGCGTTTATGTCACATTTTTTAAGCTGAATATAATTAAGGGACGAAATTATAACGCTTTACCCTGGGCGCTATTTGTATTTGCTAAGTTATTGATGACAGAAGAAGGGGAGGGAAAAAATCATATTATAACCTCGAGCTTTAACCACCCTTTCTACGTCACTGATGGTCTGTTCTTTGAAGCATTGACAATAAATTCCTTTTATGAATATGAATTTATTTTTATGTTGATCTGCTGATTATTCGGTGCTTTTTGCTTCAACTTTCTGAATGGTAATTTTAAAAATGCATAGATGAGTGAGATTTTATGAAACATTAAAATAAGTTGATTCTCTTCATTTGAATTAATAATTATTAGATATTTAGGTCATACTATTTAATCCCAATTTTTTTTCCAACAATAGATATTTTTTTCCCTGCTTTCTAAGACTATTTTTTCTGAATCGATATAATACAAGCTTCAATCGTAATAATCTTTACAATACCAGTTTGTATTGCACAATAGGGTGCCAATATGGAAAAAAAGAATAAAGTTAAAAGCCTGTTTAAGAATTTCAGTCGTTGAATCATTCTTTCTACCCGCCATCATATTCTTTCTTATACATAAAATACAAATATTGTGACGTTAAGGAAGTTCATTGTTCGATGTGTGCTATTGTTTCTTTTTCTGTCATGAAGCACTGCGAGTCTTCGCATTTCTACTAAGTGAATAATATAGCACTTTTCTTTGCAAACCTTATAAAAGTAATTACAGAAAATAAAAGGAATGCTCCTATAATCTCATAAATGTCAATAATTTTGTGTTTGAAAATATAAGCGTTTTGATTGTATGAATTATCACTTTAAGATAAAATTCGTGAATTTGTATTGAAATAGAGCACATTGTATAACTATCTTGGAGGAACTCGAATCTTTGTATTTCTACTAGTTGGATAATATAGCACTTTTCTTTGCAAACCTTATAAAAGTAATTAAAGAAAAATTTAGTAAGTAATTTTAGTAATAAAAGTACCTAAATCTATTAAATGACGGTAATTTTACGTTTGGAAATATAATAATTTTTATTGTAAAAATGAATTGTTACTTTAAGACAAAGTAAAGTTGGTGAATTTTTATTGAATTGAACAAGTGTACATTATACATCGTGTACATCGTTTTTGTACTTCAAATAAAAGCAATTAGAGAAAGAAAAAAGAAACTCAACTAATCTAATAAATACCGCAATTTTTACATTTAAAAAAAATATTTTTTTTGTAGAAAGAATGAATTATTACTTTAAGACAAAGCAATGTTCATGAATAAGCTATGAAATGAAGAAACAAATCTTAAAACACTGTAAATTCCAGTATTTTTCTGTAGCGATCAATATAGTGCTTTTCTTTGTAAATCAAATAAAGAGATACTCTCGTAATCTAGATAATTATCAATAGTTGAAAATGTAATCGTATTAATGGTAAGATTGTCAAAAATTGCTTAAGAGTTTTTATAGTCACTTTAAGACAAAGTAAAATTCGTTAATTTATATTGAAGTAGCAAATGTATAATGTGATTTTATTTTGGAGTTTCTTAAATTTATGTATTTATACTAAATGAGCAGCCATACAGCACTTTGCAAACCTCATAAAAATGATTAGAGACAACAAAGAGATATTTACATATTCTAGATAATTATAAACAATTTTAAAATTGAAGATGAAGTAATTTTTTAAAAGATAAAGATGAAATATTAATTTTAAATGAAGCAAATTTTGTGAATATGTATTTTATTTTATGTGTAAAGTTGTACATACCAATACGTTAGAGATTTCTTTATGAAAATTATTATTTGCATTAAAATACGTAATATATGTTTAGAATTATGTAAAAAAAAATCAAGAAACATATTTACATTCTCACACTTTCTTCATTCACACACTTTTGAACAATAATTCATTCTTTCAATGCAGACTCAGTTTGGCATTATATAGAACGAAATGGATTGAGGCTTTAGTTTTTTAAAAAAATACTCAGATCTTTGGACTGTTACCTTTCTTAAGTATATTTTTATTTCCCCCTTATTCCGTCTCGACATTTTTTTAAAATTTGAATCGAAGTTTCCAATTATTTAAAACTGAAATTGCATTAATAATAAATTGGTCAATACATATACGCTTACAATATTTTGGCTACAAATTTTTACAAATGTGTTTTAAATTCCATATATTAAAGTAACTTGGAAACTTGAAAATTGAGCAAAAGAGTCGCAATATGTTATCTCTTTGAATCTGATGATAGATAAGAATTACGAAACTCACTTAATACATCTCATTAATACATTTAGTTTATAAACTGCTCATTTAACACATAAAATAATGAAACGATGTAGTCCTCCCTTTTTATTTTTTAAAACAATTAAAAAACGATATTTCCTTTGTCGTAATAGAATAAAATAAAGAGAATCAAATTTTATAGATAAATTTTGTAAGGTTACTAAATTTGACAGTAAGTGCTCATTAAAAAAATAATTTCAAGTTTTTCTACCAACTTATTCCAAAATTAATCAAAATTATATCGTGTTTTATCAGTAATTTTGGTGCATATTATTACATAAAATCTATTTTTAATTGTTTTAGAATTTATTTTAAAAAACTAAGATTTTCTGAGATACCGATTTTATTTCCTTATATTTTATCTCTAATTCTCATAAATTAAAAAAAAATATTAAAAGTACATTACGTTAAATACATTTTACATCATTACTTGTCTTGTTTTAGATATTGGTTTGTCACTTACTTATACGTATTCCAATGATATTAAAAACTTTTTGTGTGTCTGTGCGTTTGATTGTCATACAAGTAAAAGTACATTTAAAAAGTAAAATAAAGATAGACGAATCAAGTCTAAAATATTATCATGCTACAGTGTTTTAAACTAGAAGATAAAATCTTTTTATTTAAAGAAAAAGTGTTTGATTTCACTTTTTTACCAGATACTTTTTTTCAAAAAAATACAATTTTTATTAAAGAACTTTGATATTTTTTCTCAAAGCTTTCAATTTTATGATAGATATGTAGGTTTATGATACGTTATTTTTTAAAAATATAATACGATTCATTGAGTTATTTATTTTTATCTTCATTTTGCGAATTTAAAAAAATAATAAAATAAAAAATATATTATTCGTACGCAATAAATGTTTTGAAATGCACCCGTTTTCTTGCTGTTGCTGCAATGTTGTTATTTTTTTATTTCATCTGTGATTACCTCACATAGACACGGTCATTCGATTTTGTTTAGATTGACTTTCAAGTGAGTTGTCAGATGCAATTGCCTTGATTACTTAATAGGGACCTACGTTGGTAATTCGAATTTATTTAGATTGACACACGAGCGGGTTTTCAATTGCAATTTTTTGGATTATCCAAAATGTATTTGTATAGTGTAATAATGACGTCAGAATCATTTTCCCAGTTTTTAACTGACCGCAAAGGCGTGAAAGTGTCCATTTTCTAGAAACAATGGACGGATTTACGTTGCGGTGTGAACGGTGATTTTACAGACGTTTTACGTAAAGATGCTGGTGTAATATTGCGTCATTCCGTAAGTTCAAATAAACGCACTTGAGGCATGACAGGTTTTTTTTAAAGAAAAGTTTATTGGTGTGCATTACAATGTATTGATTTTACTGACCAATTAATATTGGCTACAAACTAAAATGAAATATAATGGTGCTTTGAAGTAGTGACTAACCTTTCCGCAAAATTAATATTTACTATAAACTGAAATTAAATACTACAGAAGTTTAATATAGTGATGGATTTTACTGCACAATTAATAGTTATTACAAGCTAAAACTAAATATTATAGAGCTATGGCATAGTAACAGATTTTCATGCACAACTCAAATTAAATACTATGAAGCTATGATATAGGGATTGATTTTATTCCACATCGAATACTTACTGCCAACTAACTTTAAATACTATAGAGCTGTGATATAGTGTTCTCTATAAACAGTTACAGTTTTAAAGGAATCAACGCATCTATTCACATATTTGTATTTTGAATGAGCATCTAAATTCTATAATTGTTTTGGAATTCTTTTATGGTATTAAAAATTTTGAATGAAATTGATTCGAATATTTTTGACATCCATTTTATTTATTTTTGAAGGAATTGTTCATAATATTCTTTTTATACATTTTTGGAAAATAAGGAGATAAAATGTTTTCGATTAAGAGCGTCACTAAATCCATTTTCTAAGTAGTTTTATTCATAAAAAAGAAAAAAAAAATAACAATCCGTCCAATTACTAGACTATTCTTTGAAATCGAATGACCAGATAATAATACGATTACTGCAAGTCCCATTATAAACATCCTCTATCTTTGGGACGCGGTGATCTGGTGGCAAGGTTCCGGCTTCTGAACCGGAGGGTTTCAGGTTCGTGACTCGATTCCACCGAAGAACCGTCATTAAGCGGGTTTGGGGTATATTAAATATGTATGGGCCGAACGTCCTTCCTGTGGTGTGGTGTGGATAGGGATGTGCTAGCTCAGGTGTTGTCCTCATCATCTGACTGCGGTTCAAAATTACGAGGTCCATCCCAAAATAGCCCTAGTGTAGCTTTAAAACGGACATTAATATAATTAAATTAAACTTAAACTAAACTCCTTTCTCTTTATGAACGTCACATGTGTGAAACCTTTGTGTGAAGGTATGTGCTGCTATCAGTGATGTGACCGTTAATCGGCTTCTTGCGATTAGAGTACTTTTTAGGAAACTTAGAATTTTTTTTTATTTACTCTGTAACTTTCAAACTTCATGTTCTTAACGGAACCCTGGAAGCTTTTTAGATTTTAATTATAAGGAAATTGTTTATATGAAAAAATATTATAATCTTAATTTAAATAATATAAAAAAATTCTTAATGTCAATTCTTACTTTCGCAAGAATTTAACTCGCATTCTTCACCTTCACGTGAAAAATATTGAAATCCTTGCATTTTACCGATTGAGCTACTGCCTGTTGATTGCAATTTTCATTACAAACTGCTAAAACTTTATTTATAAAGTATTAAAAATTAATTCAATTCTATAATTAATTAATTAATATTTGATAAAACTGTATTAACATCAAGTGTCATCGACTGCAAGTTTTAAAAAATGTATTTGAACTTGAGTGGATGAATAAAAAGTATTTTATTAACGATTGAAAATTTGAACAAGATATATAAATATATATAGGGAGAGTGTGAACTAATAGTAGAAATTGAAAAAAAGTTGGCATTTGAAGAATTCTTCTACCAAACTTTGGCAGTGTATCAAATATGATCATTCCATTATGATAAACGTGGATGAATCTGTAAAAATAATAAATATAAATAATATTATTTCTACTTCATTATCACTTCCTGTTTTTCTTTTTTGAAAATTTTTAATCACTTATCTTGTTCTTACGGATTTTTATGAAATTTATATGCGTTTATTTCTAGTGGAACTTTGTCTGCATAGCACAACCTATATTCCTCTCGCCTAGGTAACATAAAAAAAATCACGTCCTGATACATCAAAGAATCATAAAATACTCAACATGTATTTTTTTTTTCTTACACAAAATTTACTGCATCATTCATAAATGCTGTAATTTTATGCCCTTACTCGAAAGAAGCGAAATACTTTAAACGATAACTTTTTCTAGACAGTGACGAAATCGATTTTTCAATTGTCTATAGTGCTTATTCTTAATATTTCGTGAAATGGCTGAAGTAATATACTTATTTTACTTCCCAATATAAATGCTGGAGAGTTTTTGGTTGAGACAAAATGTTCCAAAGAGAAAAGTCCTACTATATAAGAATTATTTTCAGTTAAAAAAATTATGACATAATCGTGTTTCTTTCTCTACATTAATTATTATGGATTGGCCTTATTTTTCTACTTTCCTTACCTTCTCTAGCAAACAATATTATAATAAATAAATTAAATTTGACTTTAAGAAAATTATGAACTTCAGAACAATTCATTTGGCTCCCTCCCTCACGTTTTTTAAAAAAAATTTCATTTAGAGTTTCACCTTCTCATACGGTCAACTAGATGTAAGTCTGTAAATATGGATCATTAGGAAGAGTTCTCACTGACTTTCTGATAAAGTATCTGGAACATTTAATAAAATGTTGTGAAATTTGGAAAGAAGCAAAATAATAAATTAAAGCTCAAATAATAAATTAAATATTAATTAAATTTTTAATTTACTAATAAGTATTAAATTATATTAAAAAACTGACGCTAAACAAACAGATTTAAATGCGATGCTAGAAAACAGCCGAAAGACTCTTAACAATTTAATTTTTTTTCGCGTATGTCTAAAAAAATGTGACATATTTTTCTACTTTTAGTTTTTAAGTTGTTAAATTTTTCATAAAAATTTGTATTGTATGAATATGCATTTGATGAGAATCACTCGGCCGTAGCTGTCATATTGTCCTGGATGGGGCTGTTTCGATGCGTTTTGATGCTTTTTCATATGGCTTCGGCTGCAGTAGGTTAACCATGAAAATATGACTAAACTATTTTCCAAGCGAATGGACTTCTAAAAACAAAATTCTTAAAAACTATTAACTTGCCACCTTTGGTATGTCTGCATAATTAAAACTTTGTCATCTTTCTGCTTTGGTTACAAATAGAAATTGAAATATGTTTTTTCATCTTTTTAAGCTCTATTTCCAATGATCTAGATTTTCGAATATGTGGGTTCGTATTACTGGTATTCTTATGGATAAAAAAACTCTAATGGAAAATAAATTTGTGAATATATATCAAGTCTTCCTGCTTCGATATAAAATAATAAATAAAATACATTTTCTTCTTCACTTCTTTTTGACTCTAGTTTGAATTCATCAAATTTCTATAACCTAGAATTTCAGGTTAGCGAAATTCATATGAGTACAAAATTCAG
This sequence comes from Argiope bruennichi, assembly GCF_947563725.1. Classification (NCBI taxonomy): domain Eukaryota; kingdom Metazoa; phylum Arthropoda; class Arachnida; order Araneae; family Araneidae; genus Argiope; species Argiope bruennichi. The sequence goes on along the minus strand of NC_079159.1, from coordinate 55,951,004 downwards.
GTAAGGAATATTTTGCTATATAAAATTGAAACATAATAATGACAGCAAAATTTATCCAAAATTATTTTTAAAAAAAGTGCTTTATTTGACTGTTTCCATATAAAATGGAAATAAAGTAAATCACAAATCACAAACTGACTACTTCGACCCACCCGAAGGCACAGGGAAAAATCTCAATGGCCGGACCATTATGACAGCAACACTGGCGGGAACTGTGGTTGAATCCTAAGGGCCATCACCGGCCACGGTGCAAATCTTCCCTTGGGAACTACGTACTATCAGTGATGGAAGTTAGCCAATCTCAACTTCTTTCTGTACCCGCCAGAGCGGCGAGGAACCACCACCATACTGGAAGCTCCTCATCCTTATTTTCGAGGTGCCCCCAGTGGGAAAGGAAATAAAGAAAAGGAAGCAAAGTTTATAGTAGAGTTATTAAGGAATATCTATCTTATTTCTTTGTTTCCATATAGAATATAAATGGAATAAAGATGGCAAAGTTTAGCTTACAGTTATTAAGAAATGTCTACCTTATTTCTTTGCTTCCATATAAAATTATAAATGGAATAAAGACAGCAAAGCTTATCTCAAAAATATTAAGAAATATCTATCTTATTTCTTTTCTTCCATATAAAAATATAAATAGAATAAAGGCAGCAATATATATCTCTAAAAATTTAAATATCTCTGCATACTTCTCTTTTTCCAAGTAAACTAGTAACAAAATGAGGAAGCAGATGTATCTCAAATTATTAAAGAATTTCTTCTATGCTTCCTTGTAAAATAAAAACAAAGTAAGGACGGCAAAGTTCATATCAATGTTATTAAAGAACCTCTACTATACTTCTCTGTTTCCATGTAAAACAGAAACTGAGCAAGGACAGCAAAGTTTATTGTTCCGTTCATCTTTTTTTCCCCCTTTCTTTTTCCATTTGTATGAGCTACTGAAGTATTTCGGATGTCAAAGAGACACGTTACTTCGATTGTATCTCAAACGTGAAGCTAAAGAAAAGAAGAAAAAAAGTAAAACAATTGAAGTAAGTATTCATTTGCTGGTAATCTATTTGTAGTCAAAATAAATGGCAAGTGATGGCTGCTGATCTAGTCTTTTTGAATTGTCTTTCATTCTTCCTCTTCGATTATTTAAGTATTTTGGTTAAACTGTATCTTGTTGTTTTCTTTCCTTCTGACCTCCATTTGGCATGAATTCAAAAAATTTAATTTCATTGTGGCCAACACATTCCTTTTCAGAACAAATGCTGATAAATGAAAGGTTTAATATATTGTTAATAATCAAATTATTATTATAAAACAAAAACAATTAAGCAAAATTTGTATTCACTATATAAAATAAGAGAAGTTATTCTGTTCGACTATATAGGAAGTAAAATAAATTTTACCTTAAACCGGCTACTCCGACCTGGACTGCTGTAACATCAACACTGGCGGGAACTGTGGTTGAGTCCTAAGGGCCCTCACCGGTCACGTACAATCCTTCCCTCGGGAAGTACGTCCAGTCATCAATCGGAGGAGCCGATCTCGCTTTTTTTCTGAACCCACCAGGGTAGCAGCAACCAACCACCATACCGGAAACTTCTCATCCTCAATTATGAGATGCCCCCTTCCCCCCAATGGGAAAGTAATTATTAAAAGTAGCAACTGTTATAAATGTCTTAGAAGATGAAAAATTATATTTGCATGAAAATTTGAATTTCTGATTGTAAAAATTACATGTGTCAATAATAATAATAAAATATTAAGAGCTAAAAATTTCTGTTTTTTTAAAAATCAATCATTAATTTTTATATCAAGTGGATTGTATATACCTGAAATAGGATTTTATTTGGGGAATTAATATATTTTATATGAAAATCATCAAGAAGTCTCTTTAGAATGTGAAAACAATAAAAACGCGAATTTGAAAAAGAAAGTGTGGTTTATGCAAAACAGCAACTCAATTATTTCGTTCGTTTACATAATAAAAAAACAACAATTATACGCTATGTTTGCGCAGTATCATCTGTTTTATTTGAAATAGATGTAATATACAAAATGAAAATGGTTTTAATTTGTAACATAGCGATTCTTAACCTTTTAGTCTTAGAAACGCAAATTTCCATTACAGTTTTAATTCCACCTCATTTCCCCGAATTTTGTAGAATTTCATCAAAAAATTTTAGATTTTAAAATTTTTAACAGCATAATAACTTTGCTTAGAGACAGTAAAATAAATTTGCTGTTACTAAGATATGCTTGCATAATTAAATTTATAAAATATTATTTTTGAACAGACGAAATTAATTGGTTTAATTTGTTTACTTTGATCAATTTTATTTCTTATATCTTTTTTTTTCCTACTCCATAAATCACATTCTATACTTTGAGTATCATTGCCAAACCTGGAACTTATTTATAGCTCATGGCTATATATATATATATATATATATATATACTGGATATATATATATATATATACTGGATTTCAAAGATGTTTCTGAAATATTGTTATTCTAATACAATTTTCGAAAGGTTACCTAATATTTAATTTTTATTTCAAAATATTAAAAATAATAAATTATAGTGATTCAATTCCTAAATTATTTCAAATTAAATTCTACATAAAAACCTATTTGGAAATAAAGGAATTAAGTGAATAAGTAAATAAACAATGAATAAAAAGCTTAAAATAAGGTTGCATTTGATTTTTAAGGTTAATAAATAAGTTACCACTTCCATTTTCCATTTAATAATCCACTAAAAATTATTCATATCTCGTATTTCTTTTTCAGTTAATTCATTAAAGAAAAATGAAAGCGTTAAAATCAGATTTCTGCATTCAAAATATTTTGCTATAATTATTAAGAAAGACGATTTTTTTAAATTTTTTTTTAAATTTTAAGTATAAACGTGTTGGCAATAAAGGTTTCAGAAGACAAAATGTAATTTTTTGTTTGAAATTAAAAGAAAAATTAATAGAAGAAGTTGTTTCGTCAAAATGAATACTGTAAATTTAATTTTCGAATAGTGATTTATTTTATTTATTAGAAAAATTATGATTTTAATTTTTTTTTATGCAATGCCGTGTGCAAAGCATATTTATGGGGAAAGTTTCAAAATATATCTTATTCATTTCAAAGGAAATGAAAATTTAATGTCTTTTGCAATTCTATTTAATAATTTAATTCCAAAATAATAATTTTTATCATTGTTTTGTATTTGTTTGAATTTTTTCTTTGAAAACTTTCATAGGAATTGAATATTTATAGAGATAAAGAAATCGCAATTTTTTATTATATTATTTTGCTTTTCAATAATAATTTAAAAAGTATAAATTTCTACAAAACTACCAAGTATAAAAAATTAACGAAAAAAAGTTTTTAGCATGTTGATGAAATTAAAAATGTAACTAAATTCAAGGTTTCAAGGTCAAGGAATGCCTAAATTTGACACTACATTTCTTATTGACTTCGGCCTACGAAACGTTAACCTTTTGTTTAAAATTATTGGAAATATGAAAGAAAAGAAAGCAAAGAAATTATCAACTAAATTCATGTAGCATATGAAGTTTGAGAATTTTTATTTTTTTCAAAAGGAACATCGAAAATACATTTGTAATTCAAATTGGTGTAAAAATTTAATTTACTAACACTTTTTTTGTAACTGTGAAATAATGCAAAAAATAGTTTCAGTAAAGATCATGAAATGTTATAATAATTACGAAGTGAAAACTGTTGCAGAATTTATAAAATTTTATTATCTAATTGCAAAGAGGAAGAATTCTCAAAAGTCAATTCCGTTGTTTAATTGTCGAATAATTTGGTGCTGCCATCTATATATTTAAAACATTATTAGCTTATTCTAAGTTTCAACAAAGATTAATTTAGATAAAGCGATTAACTCTACGTTACATTTTTTATTGTTATTATTTTTATTTTTGATTATATATTAAATATTCTTTTCATCTTAATTTTTGAAAATAATAAATAGGATTTTCAATGCTACAAAAAGTTTATTAATTTTAGAGTATTTTTTTTTTATTTTATTTTGTTAGTATCAGAAATATATATAGGAATTTTGTAAAACAGTTTAAATTATTTTATAAAATAGCTCATTAAAAATCTAAAGTAATAAAATTTAAAAAAATATAAGCGGGTTTATGAATATTTTAATTATAAATTACAAAAATCAGTATTTGTAATATTCTTGAAAAATTTGGTGATGATATTGAATTAAGAAACAAAAACATATGTCTCTGTTATAGTGAAGAAGGAACTTCATAAACGAATTCATTAAAGAAAAAAATGATTTTTTTCAAAGAAAGAAATGAACTTTCAATTTAATTTATTGCTGTAAAAAATTACTAAATTAAAGTACTTTTACAATTAAAATTCAAAAAATTGTAAATCTAAAAATGCATATGAAAAAAATTCAACAATCACTTGTGCTGCCATCTAGTATTAAGTTTAAACTTCAATGTTTATTAAGTATTATTAAATTACTTTCATATTTTTAAATGATTAATATTAACAAATGAGCACAATGTGATTCATAATGGCTTCAGATTCCATTAAAAGACGATTTGACAATGTCTCTATATTTTCAGTTTGATTTATTATTTTTTTATTAAATTATATATTCGAAATTTAATATCATTACTATAGTCTTTTATTGATATTTTTAATTTTACCTTAAAAACATTTAAATATGCCGCATGCTTTTTCTTGTTACCAAAATTAATAACAATCTCTTTGTCCTTTTTCCAAACAATTTTTTTAAAGAAATTCATACTGATTTTAAATGGTCAAATCTTCAGATTTGGAACATTTTTTTTTATCAATTGCATATCAATTTGTGCATATTTCTTTTCCTCCAGTTTATGCTTATTAAAATTTTGAAATAATGAAGGATAATTTGGATAGTGTTTAGGCAATTTATATGTAACGAAGAGCTTTCCGTCTAAATTCATTTATTTTTATAAGTAAGAATATAATATGAAAATGTGATTCAATAAAATTTAGTATATATTATTCTATCTCTAAGAATTATTCACATTATTTTCTTTGCTTATTAAGCAGTTCTCTTAATTTTTTTTATCGACATTTACTTCTTAATATTTAATCAATCCGTGAGATGTGCTGATATTTTTTGTCGATGAATATAAAGTTTAATAGTTGATTATAAATTCTATTAATGGTTTTTATAATCGCATGCTTCTTGTGCAGAACTTGTCCATCTTAGTGGACAATGTTTTTATGTAGCGGAGACTTTAGACGAGAATATTAACCTAATTTCTCCATGAGTATCAAGGACGAAACATAAATTAATAGGACATGAATGCGACAATCAAACAGTGTTGTTTTGTTTATTAGTGGCATTCAAAGAAGTCACTGCCATTAGAGATAAATTGAACCTTTGAGTCTATGCATTCCATTATACTTTGCACATTCTGAGACAGTAGTTTTAGAAAACAGCGAAATACTTACATGAACTTTTATTGTTTAATGGAAAATTAATTTAATTTAATAAATTAGATTCATTTGCAATTTAAGAAATTACCCAAGACTCCACCTCAATCGATATTATAATTTTTAAATTTACACACTATAAACGATACGAAGATCATTATGTTACAGGAGGTGTTCCTATTTCCTGAAAGAATGCTTGTCGCTTTAAATTATGTTAAATTTATTTTCAGAAATTACATATATATTAGCTATATAATGAAAGGTATGTTTGCCTATTATATTTAAAAATTATTTTGAGTGCATTTATTAGAAGTATTTTAAAGCATTATTTTATTTTTTGATAGATGATGTACAATTTCAGAGTTCTTGCAGGAACCAATAAATAAATACTAATTTAATTCGGTTATTGCATGTTTTCAAAATAATTTTACACACACACACACACACACACACACACACACACACACACACACACACACACACACACACACACACACACACACACACACACACACACACAAATCAGTAGAATATTTTTTAATTATTTGCATTGATACCTCACCGGTGTCGATAGTGTTTTCTGGATGATAAGATAGTTTACTGGATAATTCGATAAATTCTTCTAAAACTCATTCATATTTTGTGATGTCATTTATAAAAATTATGACTTATGAATTTCAGTCATGTTTCGTGATTTTTTCCGTCTAAATTAAGTAAAAAAATATCAAAATCGTACATATTATATAAAATTAAAACACATGGGCACAAACTTTTGATTTAAGAATTACAAGATAAAATAAAGCTTTAAAATAATCATGCATACCATAAAATGCAAACGGAGCACTTTTTGGTATACTAGCATATAACTTCGAATGTTTGCTTGCTTATAAGATTGTAACTAGGATTTTTAAAAAATCACTTAGTATAAAATTGAGTTTTATTACATTATGCACAACACACAGATGAAAGTTATGATGTGTTTTATGAAAGTTTGCAATCCTTGACTGCCTCCTGTTTCATAATGTTCCTCTCCTGAATTCCGTTTGTATTTCATAGTTTTCCTATTCTGCCTCATGTCTCTTCTTTCTCAATAAGCAAAACATATATATTTTTTTATAACCGGACAACTCTGCAGCTCCTCTCTCTCTGCATAATTGGACAACTCTGCAGTCCACCATAATTTTTTATTTTATAAGCCTAATATTCGAATTTTAATTTATTCTTCTTGAACTGCTTTTATTTTGATATTGGCTTAAATATCCAGAGTTGTTGGGGATGAAATTTTAATATTTTTTACTATTGCAAAATTTATGGTTGAATTAATTGTCACGAAAATTTAATTAAAATTTTGTTTATACTTCAGTATTTGCACGAAAAATTTATATAAAATATAGCATTTATCAAGATGTTTATATCGGTTGCAATTTTTAATCATTAAAATCTCACCATTGTCCCAAAAACGGAACATCTAAAATTTAAATTATTTCAAATTCCTTTGCATCTATTCAACTATTTATTAAATTTTGAAGATTGAACAGAAATAAAAGAAAATTTCGTGGAAATGAAACTTTTATCACAGAAAAGAACAAACATTAAATTTTGAAGTAGTGTAAAAATATTTTTTGTAAAATAATTTGTACAAAATGACGTAAGAAAAACAGCAACATTTACGCAAGTTTCTAATCAACTGAATATTTGATTAACTATTAAAAATGAAAGTATTCTTTCTCTTGTTTTAAGAAATAAGTGTTCAAAATTTTAGTTAGCTATTCGGCATAGTTGTTTAAAAAGGACTTTGAAACATACAAATAATTTTTTAAACGAATATTATATATGTATTATTTTTCTTTTATGAATGACTTTTATTTTTAGGAAGATTGTCATTTAACTAGGTTCAGTAAGGAAAGAGTTTTTCTTGCTTAATTTTTCATCTTTGAAATGTAAACTAAGAGGTGAATTTTTTATTATAATTCATGTGCTATTCCAATGAAGTACTAAATGAACAAATAATGAAAAGATCCAAATAAGAAAATCCTTAATGGATTGTTGTGGAAGATGGTTGGATCAAATGTTTTCTTACAGCACATGTGTTATATGAAAATAATACACATGTGTCATATGAAAGTTATATATAGGTTCCAAATGTCATTTTCTTACACATGTGTCATATGAAAGTCGTATTAAGAAAGTCTGAAGTGAAATTTTAGGAGTGAATTTCTTTTAGGAGTGAAATTTCTTTTCAAGAGAATTTTAAGTTTTATGTTGCAAAAATATTAATATTTTTTTGTTTCTAAATAATTTTGACTGCTATAGAAATCCACAAAAATTCAACCAATTTGTAACCAAGTAGTTTTGCAGTATAATACATAATTATTCAGAAAAGCTTCTTCAATAGAATCACAGAAATTTTGCCGAAGGGAAAGAGGATTCAAAATTGTATTGGTAATATATCTGTTTGAAAAGTTCTAGAACTAGCAAAGCATTGGCTCGATCAAATTTTGGTATATTAAAATGGTAAATATTAACTTTGTCATAGAAGAATTAAAGTTCTTCTATTTATGAAGTGTGGATTTTTGGAATATGTAATATCGAATCGAGAATCTTTCTCATTAATACTATTGCTTTATTAATAGAGAGGTACGACCCTGATAATTCTGGACAAGCGAGAAGTGCACCAATATAACAAACTGAATTACTGAATTACCTTCTTAACCTAATATTCTAAGTGCTCGAATTTGGTATTATATAAATTTATCTATTTCAGCAGTTATATTCGAAATGATTAGATAATAAGTGGTATTTAAAAATCAAACAAAAATTAGAGAAGATATTAAATAAATAAATTTTCATACACTTATGCAATATACATAAAAAGTAATACTGTATTATGATATTTAAATTAGTGTAACTGCTGTTTAGCAACTGTTGATATTTGACCGACAATATGCTCCTGAAGTATTTCTTAGATATGCGTATTCGACAGCTATTTCTTAGTTATGTGTACATTGTTTTAGGTATGTGTATTCGACGTTAACAGTGGAATAATGAAGGCATGTCTTTGAGCAAATAAAAAAAAACCAGAATCAAACCTATAAAGAAAAATTCTGAATATGTGTCATTTTGTAATTCCTAGACTACGGACTGTTTTCATCAGAAGAGAATCATTTCCTGTAAGTACAGACGAGGACAAATTGATCATATAAGTGCCACAGATGACCTCTATTTACAGCTAACAGCCAGAAGGTACATAATCTCCTAGATAATTTACATTATATCTTCACTTATAGCAATCAATGGAAAAGCGACTCCTATTTCAAAAGTGAATGGCAGGTTTTATGAAAGAGGCTTCCAGAAGTATGTATACCCTTCATGCCATATCATTAAATTAAAGGTTTAATTAGGCAAGCAATGCAAGTCATATCAGTTGCCCAAATTAATAGAGAAATGCAGACTTTATTGATAAATCCAAATTTGGATTCCAAAATGATTAAGAAGATTGCTGATCTGTCGAAATCCGACATTCCATTGATAGCCGAGTCATATCCAAGGCGGAGAATGATTTAGCTTGTTCATTATTTATGTATTCGCTGATGCCTCTTCGAATGGTCACATTATTGTGCATATAGTTCTTAAGTTGACACAAATGTTCAGTTTTTGATTCCATTTTTCATTTTCAGGTGCTATAGGTAAAGCTTTTATCCTACAAGACATCAATGCTAGTCGAAACAACAGTGAATTGGAGCTGAAATATTTTCATGAGAAGGCTATTGTGTGCATGATTGAACCACCGAGTTTTCTAATTCGAACCCGATTGAGAATAAATGGAATGCTTTTAGGATACATATTATTGTTCTTAATTTCCCCCTTGTAATTCATCAAATTCTTAGAACTTATAATAAGTATCATTATTTTGAGAAAGGAAAATTGTTGTCCATCTGTTAGAGTATATCATATTCTGTACTCGAATTAATTGCGTATTGATTTCTGATATTATGTTTTCATTTTGCGTATTTTCCAGAAAATAGAAATATTTATAATAATTCCTGGAAAAAAGGCATATTTTTTCAGAAAATATTGCTATTTTTCTTTTTGCGCTTAATTTATAAGGAGCCGTTTGATTAATGCTTTTGTTAAATTTCTTGAAACTCCAGTTGAATTTCCCATTCACAATTACTTTGGAGTTTCTTTAATTTTTAGAGCCCACCGTAATGAATTTTATATGTTTTTGTTTACTATTTATAATAATATATTTAAATTTAAAGTTCTACATTTTTAAGATCTATCTTCAGAAAAAATTATTTCTTTTAATGAATATTATTACCTTTCTCCTGTAATACTTAAATAATGTATGTCAGATTTCATATTTACTTCTTTAGACAAAATACCTAATGTCTGAGTGAGAATTTTATTGCTGATAAAATTTCTGTATCGTACTTTACATCTTTCTATTGCAGGTTTATGTACTGTTTACAATAGCGAACATTTCCATAAAATATCATTCTGTAGAGAATTCGCACTGCAAAATGATTTTTAAATGAATTCAGTATCAAAACGTAAAAGCTGATTTTTAAACGTCATTTTGTTTATTGAAATTTCAACTATACGAAAATTATAAAATCCCAAATACCCCAAAATCATCTTTTATCACATTATCGGAAATATATAAAATTATATGAATAATTCAAATTCCAACAGGCATTGTAATAAGAAATGTTTTGATATTAAAATTCTCTCTAGAAATATTATTAAAACAAATATTTTTAAAACAGAATAATTCTCTAAATATTTTTTTTCTTTTGAAATTTTATTAAAGTTTTTAAAAAAGTTTGCTTATAAATTATAAAAGAACTGAATAATTTCACCCAACGCATTTTAAAATTTCCTCATCATTTTGTCATAAATTAAATCAAGAATTCAAAAGGAGCACATAAGGATAGTTCTTCCGAATTTTTAGATTAATATTTGAATCCTAATCGGAATTCTTTCCTTTCAATTAAAATTATTTTGCAATTGTTTTTGTTTTATAAAAATTGATGTAAATAAGATGAATTAACTTTCATGGAAAATTGCGTCATGCTCGATTATTCCCCTTCCAAAGATTCGTTATCAGATTTTGAGTATGCTTATTTTTATGTATGTTTACATTTCATAACTTTCATTTTATTTTTTTTCAATGCATTGACTGTTGATAATTGCATATTACTGAATATACACAATGTCTTTTTTTAAAAAATAATTTCCTTGTGGTACGCGTTGTTTATTTTAATACTTTGCAAAATAAAATATATCTAAATTTCATTATCGATTAAAAAAGGAATATTATCTTAAAAGAATACTAAGGGCAAGACAGCAGTAAATACAAATTATTAACAGTTTGTTAAGTCTGTGGACATATATTTATGGAAAGTTAAATTTTTTTTGAAACACAAGTGCTTGCCGCAGAAATGAAACAGCTCCATTCAGGAGGAATTCTGAATTTCATGCTTTACTTTAGGTGAAAAATTAGCGGTAGTGGTTTTCCCCGAACTTTCTCGCATATTCTCGTTTTTCATCTCCCCTGCCTGAAATTGTGGAACATGGATAAGGCTGGAAATGTTTTGCATAGCATTAGCAAAAAATAACCACAAAATATAGATCTTCGGCAGGAATCAAGCATTTTTATTGAATCTAGTAGGCAGTCTTTGGCGATTAATTCCTGCTATAATTACTTATCACCAGAAGTACACCGAGTACAAAGTTTTGAAAAAGAAAGAAAGTTTAATACACCAGAAGTACCTCCGAATACAAAATTTCGAAAAAGAAAGGAAGTTTAATACACCATAAGTACAACGAATATAAAATTTCGAAAAAGAAAGTTTAATACACCAGAAGTACAAAGAATACAAAATTTCGAAAAAGAAAGTTTAATACACCAGAAGTACCCCCGAATCCAAAGTTTCGAAAAAGAAAAAAAAGTTTAATACACCAGAAGTACCCCGAATACAAAGTTTTGAAAAAGAAAGAAAGTTTAATATGCCAGAAGTACCCCGAGTACAAAGTTTCGAAAAAGAAAAAACGTTTAATACACCAGAAGTACCCCGATTATAAAGTTTCGAAAAAGAAAGAAAGCATAATACACCAGAAATACTTCGAATATAAAATTTCGAAGAAAAAAAAAAAGAAAGTTTAATACACCAGAAGTACCCCGAGTACAAAGTTTCGAAAAAGAAAAAAAGTTTAATACACCAGAAGTACCCCGATTATAAAGTTTCGAAAAAGAAAGGAAGCATAATACACCAGAAATACTTCGAATATAAAATTTCGAAGAAAAAAAAAGAAAGTTTAATACACCAGAAATACCCCAAATACAAAGTTTCGGAAAAGAAAGGAAGCATAATACACCAGAAGTACCTCAAATACAAAGTTTCGAAAAAGAAAGAAAGTTTTATGCACCGAATACAAAGTTTCGAAAAAGAAAGGAAATTTAATTCACCTGAAAATTGAGAAAATTGAATATACCCGAAATATACCCGAAAATTGAATAAGTAATTTGGATGATTTTTCCGACTATTTGAAAACAAAATTTGTCAGAAAATTAAAATTATAGTCGTAACATCAGATATAAAATTTCCCTTATTGAAGTCATTGCGTTTATGAGATATTGTGTTTACATGCATGCAAACTTCAGACTGAAAGACGGTCAAGCCTTAAAGGGATTTTACTCAAAATTTGACATGGATCTATAGTTTTAGATGATAAACTGTTAATTTATTTTACGTTTTATAGCTATTGTGTCCACTTGTACTCTGAAGCCTGACAGATGGATTTCCTTTGAATTCAAAAATCCACAAATGTAGTGTAAAATCCACATACCTAACCATTAAGCCCAAAACATTCTTGAATTATCGTGTTCACAGATAAACAGAAGGGCAGACATATTTAATTCCAGAAATGAGTTTCTCGGTTTCAGGGAAAAAGGAAACTCAAAGATTCGTCAAAATCTCAAATTAGAATTTTTTACCGATTACTATATTTTCTCTACACTTCACTAGAAAGTAAAAAGTCCTTTCCATTTTATTATTATTATTTTTTTATTTTCACATGTGCGGATGATGCAAAGAGAAAGTATTGTAAATGAACTCGAGCTTCTGACGAATCTCCATGTTTTAGACCTCTTTGAATCCAAAAAACACATTTTCGGAATTAAATATGTTTGTTTTCAGTCTGAAAAATGTTTTTTAGCATAATGTCTGTCTGTCTGTGAACACGATAGTTCAAAAACCACTTTGAACTTGAAGGTGAAATTTGCGGACATGATTAATTAAGATTGAGTACGATTGACTTACAATTAATTACGATTACGATTAATTATGGACTTACGATCGAATTAGTAGATTTTTGTCAAATTTTGGGCGAAATTTATTTACAGAAATTCTGTCTGACCGACTGTTTGATTGCAAATGAGTTCGACAACTGCAAAACGGAAAGAACTATGAAAATAAAATTTACGCATAAAAAAATTACGCATAAATAAAAAATATGCAGCTGTAGCTTTATAGTGTAGATTCTTATCAAATTTTGAATCAAGTCTTTCGAACGATTGACCATCTGTAGGTAAATACTTTCGCATGCATGTAAACGCAATAGTTCATAAATGCAATGACTTAAATCAATGAAATTTGGTATAGTATCGTGATTACAGTTGTAGTTTAATGTTGAATTTTGGTTACATTTTGTTAATGAAATTTAATGTCGGCCGGTAAAAAGGCCTCCTAAATACAGATTCTCGTGATCGATTTGTAAAAATGCTAGTTTCATGCCAATGACTTATATTTTATAACTATTTTTCCTCAATGCATTGCAAAATATTCGTGACTTTACCTGTACACAATTTTATACGTGGGTAGGGAAATAAAACAATCTATTGGAGAATATGCGAGGAAGCTTCGGGCTTCATTAGATAAAAGAATGACATGGCTCAAATTGTTAATTTTCGTGTCTCTTTAAAAAAAATGAAGCTGTATATTTCGTTAATTTACTTCAAGATAAGGTAACTATCTCCAAATTGTGACCGTTTTAATATTAAACTACCTTCAATAAATATACTGAAAGATAAAAGGGGCTTCTTTGAGAAATATTATCATGTAATGGGACTAGCGATTAAGACTGCAAAATATAAATATGCAATGGAGCGAGCTGTTCAATTGCATAATATTAAAATGCAGTGGACCTAGAGTATAAGACTGCAAAATATAAAGATGCTATGGAACTAGCTGTTACAATTGCAAAATGTAAATACGCAATTAAATGAGCTATTACAGCTGCAGAATGCAATGGAACTAGCGGTAAATGCATGTAATCAATTAATTCGTTGTCTTACTGTTTCTTATAACCAGGAATGGGGCAGATGATCTAGACGGTAACGAGAGGGATTGCTTGTCACGATTGTAAAATGAAATGTTCTTGTTTATAAAACCAGACATTTAATACATTTTAATTGTTTTCTTTAATTGGTGAAATCTTTTTTCTAGAAATGCATGCAAGCTACATTTTCTGACAGGAAAACGGGAACTCCATGTCACCTTGATGATGCATTTTTTAAGTGCAAAGACTTTCCTGATATGTAAGTACAGTTAGCAAATATATTTAAAAGCCAATTAGATCTAGACTAAATAACTGAAAAATATAATTTTTTGAACGTACAAAAGGTATATAAATGATTTTTGTACGGGAATATATTCGAAATTTATCACGGAAAAGTATCAAAATCAGTTTATTTTTAAATTAATTAAAATTCTAATTATATTTTCAAAAAAAAAATTGCTTTTAGGTTCACATTTCCATTCTCCGAAGTAACCAAAATATATCTGTGGCAAATTTGGTAGCTCAAGTCAGATTACCTGGCTAAGCTTTAAGTACTTGTTTGTATTGCTTTTTAGTATTCACACATATATGTAATCCAAATGAAGAAATAAATTTTTGTATTCGTAAAAAAAAAAGCTTTACGTTCGAAACATTTATCCAACGAAACATTATCAAACGATTATCAAAATTTTGCGTCAGCTGCCTATGCATTCAGTAACTTACCACCTGTTTCCTATTGTTTTTTTACTAAAGTCGGAGCGTTTGCTTATGTATTTAATAATTATCAGCTGCTCTCTTTGATTTCCGATATAAACACGGTTTCATAAAATTAGAACAAAAATTTTTTTCTTATTAACCGTGGATAACTGAACTTAAATCTGTCTTACTCTGTAAATTAATAATCAACTCTAACTTATAGATAGGGAAGTAAAAACAAATATATTCTAAACTTCTATTTATTTTAATCAAATTAACGTAACTTAAGTATTATATTATTTTAATTAAATAATATAATTCATTTTACAGATCACGAAAATACTGTGACTAACCGCATTAGGAACATTTCAAATTCGCAAAGCTGATAGGAGTCGGTTTATTTAATGATTAGTTAACTAATTAGGTAATTTAACTTTTTAAAAATCATTTTCAAATGATATCGGTAATTTATATTATTTATCAATATAAAAGTTATTTTAATACGCATTTTACCATTTAAAACTAAAATTCAAGAATTAGACGAATAAACATTTATTTTTGAATGAAAAATGAGTAATAAATAGCTTAAAATTATTTTTAAATTGCTAATTTGATTTGAAATAATTTTAAAAAGAAGTGTAAATAATTCGCATTCAGGTTCAAACCCAAACATCTCAAACATTAAGCCGTCGTCTTGGCAACTGAGAAACTTACTTGCAAATAAGCTATGCTTTTTAAACATTTATTTTTGAATGAAAAATGAGTAATAAATAACTTAAAATTATTTTTAAATTGCTAATTTAATTTGAAATAATTTTAAAAGGAAGTGTAAATAATTCGCATTCAGGTTCAAACCCAAACATCTCAAACATTAAGCCGTCGTCTTGGCAACTGAGAAACTTACTTGCAAATAAGTTTTTTTTTTTTTTTTTTTTTTTTTTTTTTTGTAGAAATGGGTGGATGTTTTATTTTAATATTGTTATGAATGAACATCTTAACAATATATTGCCCTTAACTAAACCTCGTCCCGAACTCAATTTTTTAACATTTGCTCCCCCCCCCCCCCTCGGTAGCTATTGTGTTCTGTAATATTATCGTTTCAAAAATAATTTTACGTTATAAACATTAGAAATGAAAGTACTTTAATTCCCTTCAAATAGGGTTTATAAGCCTATATTTCTTATTCAAAAACATTATATTTGTGTACAGATTTCATAAAAATATACTTCCAGATATGTTTTTGAGATAATCCGGGTTTAGATGCTTTGTCTGAAAATTATTGCATTTATCAGATATTTCTGTTCGTGTTTTTCAATTCAATAAAATATAAAGAGAATTAACACAAAATATTTTTATTATCATAAATAATGAGTATAGTAAATACATTCACGTCAGACATTAGTTACAAAAAATACTGTCTTCTAAATCACGTTACAATGCTACGTCACTACAAAATGATACAATAAATAATCCATCAATAGGAAAGACATACAAATGATTTACATAAAACTCTTGAGTTTTTATAAGCTTAGTATATAAGTTTATTAAAAATTTGTGCCAGAAATGTATTAAAATGTCATACATGTAGAAAAGAGATAAAAAAAATAATTGATCAACAATAAATTACTCCCCCCCACAAAAAAAAAGAAGTCAATAAACCCTAAAATTAAGTAAAGAAAATATGCCAATGGTAATAACCCTATTTAAATGTTAAATGGCTAGAGTACTAAATATTAATACTGTTTCTGAATATTTCTATAAAAACTATGCAAACTTTAATAAATTAATACATATTAAGATATCTCAAAAATTATGATGTCATTATCGATCAAAATACTTATTTTCACACCAACATATATTAAGAAATGCAAAAATAGAATATATATTTACAAAATTTATAAAAAATTTACAGTTTAAAGATAAATTATTAAAAAAAATAAATACAAGTAGTAAAATGGACGGTTTTTTAAGTTTTGAATAAATTTTAATTCCCTTAAAATCTTGAAAATTTTCTTAATATAAATTTCTATGAAGGTGAAACTGTTAGAAATAATATTATAAATTATTACTGAAATTTATAATATTATTGATTGAGAGATATAATTTAATTCATTTTCAGTTTGGCGATATCTGAAAGTAATGAATTATTACAGCCAAGACCAAATCAAGTTGACAACACTTTGAAAGTTACTACTGTCTTCATCAGCAATAAATACGTTATATGTTTTTAAAAGGGTTTTAGGGTTAATTAGTGTTATTTTAGGTTTAACTTTAGTACGTTTCAGAGCCTTAATACACAGAATATTAAATATTGTGCTAAAAATTAGATTCTATTCAAATTTATCAGTTTATTTTTCATTCATTACAATATTCATGGATATTTATAAGAATAAGAAATTTAATAGTGGCAACCTAATTTCATTTTGGCAATTCGAAAGATTTTGCCAGATCAAATGCTTGTTATTTAACGGCGAAAAAAACTATTTCATATTTAAAGTTCTAATTAAATGTACGAGAAAATGAAATCAGGGTATTTAAATTCTAATAAATGACAGTTATGATCCTACTATGCCTTCCAATAAATAGATTGGTCTATACAAAGCTGCATACAGATGCTATGATGAGTAAAAAAAAAGTTGCACGCAGTCGGTGGTCTAAAGAATAGCAAATAATGAGGATTTGAGGTAGGAAAAGAAAAATAAAATGCAAAAAAGCTACGATATGATGCTGCTCAAAGTGCATTTTGATCATTATGAGCGCAAAAGGGAGTCTTTCTAACACAGTACTATTACTTTGGATGAGACTGTGACAATATAATGACTCTCACGAGTCAATATTGAAAAAATAACTGAACGCGTGGCATCAATATTTATCGATACGTGCGTTAGAATTCCAGAAATTTTAAGGTGATGTTAGTTATCGTGTATGATTGATATCGTACTGCATTTCATACCCCATGGACAAACAGTCAATTCACAACATTAATGCTCTTTTTTAAAGTACTTGCAGCTATGCGAAAAAAAAGCAGTCTCTGAAAACCATTCGATCATCTTTCATGATAATGCTCACCTGCATGTAGCTCAGTTATTATGACTTAATTCTAAAGGTTAATGAACCCTTTTGTGGCATTTTCTACTGAAAAGTTCCAGAGTTTCTTAACGAGTCATGACCATCAACCGAATTGGTATTACACCAAGTATTCTATTTCTTCCAAATCGTTGGAAACAGATTTATATGCTACGGTCTAAGTCCGAAATCGGTCAGTTCTCGAATTGGCCGGCCAATTACCGTTTTAGCCAACGTTGCTGTAAACATACAGGCCAATGTCCGATCTTTTCTTGATTTCGGGCTTTGGCCGGCCATTTCGCGAAGTGGATTGGGACGATCGGCCAAAGTAGGAAGAAAGAAATCAAGAGTAGATTGTTTAACACACTGTTAAAAATAAGGTATTTAAAAATGAGTACTTCTGTGTACTGTTTTTTTAAGTACAATTGTTTCAGAAACGAGTTCAAATATAAATGACACCTCTGAGTTGAAAATAAGCTTGTAATATATAAAAATATAATCTCTTGTTATTCTATTCTTATGTTAAAGCCATAATAGAAATTATTCAGTGAGCGTATATGATGTAACAACTTGATAGCGTGAAGAAGATTAGATTTGAGTTCTTCAAAATGACGAATTATATCTGGAGCAAATGCGTTGCGTATCGTGTATGAATACAAAGTCAAATTGAGTACTCAATTTTTCAACTACTTTTAAGGGTGATCCTTTGTCTTTTTCTGCTCCATAAACCCAATGTTAAAGATCTCAGACCACATTGTCTTCCGAAATATCGCTTCAAAAAATATGAAATTTTTTGCAAAGGCAAATAGCTAATATAAGGGCTAATTAAAACAAATATGGTTAATCTACCATTATAGCATCGGGCTTTGGCCAAGGATTCCCAGCCACTTCACGAAATGGCCATCCGAAGTAGAATATACAATATTAATTGCAAGTACTTCGGACTTTGGCCAAACATCTTGACCTAAACTCGAATTAGCCAGCCAATTCGCAAACTGGCCGAACTTCGGGCTTTGGCCGTAACATATACAACACTAATGGTTGTAGTAAGCACCGAAGGGTTATAAATGTTTCAAGCAGATATGTTGGATATAATTATATTGTTGCCACTATTAAATACCCATCTAAAAATTTCTCTTTATGTATCACATACTTTTAACATATTTTTTTACTAGAGTTACTAAGACAAGAATGATCCTCATATATTACTATTCCATAAAAGAGAATGTGCGTGGACTTTATAAAAGCATTAATCACAAGAATGATCTTGATTAAATAGAAAAATATAGCTTATAGATTTGCAAACAACGAAATACTACACAAAAGTGACAAACATTCTCAGTACTTATAAAATATTTTTAAGCAGTTTCCTCTTAGAGGATTTAGGTGGGTTAATTGAAAGTATTCTCATAATAAAAATACAAATAAATTCCTGACGAGTTTCTTAGCAAATTAAGTAAGCACCGCAAATGTGGAAAAAGCAAATATATGGTTGGAAGGAACAACACTACATTTGTGAGAATGTTTTAAAAATTACTAAAAGCAGTTGTTAAAGAGCGCAAGCTAGAAAGAAATTTATGATATTGCTATTTGCATGCGTTTCTTTTATGTCTGAGGAACATATTCATTCGTATATTTACATATTTATAAAAAAATACATGAGAAAAATATGGGACAGAATGAAATAGAGAAAAGATGGAACATTTTAAGTCATCACTTATTTTCAATTTTATCAAAATAAGTAATTAACAACACCACAAACTGTGAGGTAATGTTTTTTCAAACATTCCCTTAAATACAGGTTGGCACTTTTCAGTGTTTTTTTCTCTTTTAAATTGCTGTTTTAAAACTGTAATAAAATATCTTTTCTCAGGAACTTGGCGATTTTTTTTCTCATGCAGAATGTGAAACATGGTCCCTTATGAGTGAATGAGCTCCCATATGGCGAGTTGGAAAGACTTCTGAAGCACCTAATAAGTTAACAAAAATTGCTAAAATCATTCATACTTGTGTGAAACGTAGCCTTTTATGCTGGTTCTTCAGATCTTGATGTGTAGAACTTTGCCATTTCGTTTAGCATCATTACTGCGTTAGTCATTGTTTGGCAGTCTCTTACAGATCTTCTAGAACATAATGGTTGGTCCATTAGAGGCTCGTTGAGTACCTGCGAATATAACTCCGAAAACTCAGATTCATCACCACTATCACTACCTTCTTTCAGGGTCAGCATGTATAGTCTGTGAATGCACAAGAGTTCTCGCATGTTCGTTGCTAAGGTTTTGGCACTCGCCAGTAGGCCGTCACTGTTGCAGGTCTCACCAATGTACTTTTCCAGTTGTGTCACTGTGAAGCATATATGAGCTGTGAGGTTGAGCATAGAAATATGAACAATTCGATTCATTTCTTCCACGTTGCCAGTCTGAAAAAGAAAAGAGAGAATATTTTAAAAAAGTGGAAATATTAAGACTAGTTATAGAAAATATGGTATAAAGGTTTTGTAGGAAGTTTAATTATAAGAATATTGTTTTTTTGATGGAAGATGTAGGTTAGTAGTTAATTACTGAAATACTAATTTAAGTATAAATTTGCATTTCGCAAAACATCTATGACCTTCCATTTGAACTGTAAACATGTAGCGAAAAAAAGGATGAAATTATTTCTATGAATTTTAGTAGTTAATTAAAAGAAATTTACATGTTGTCTATCTTATATGTCCTACTTCAAAAATATAATATTTTTGAAATACTTAAAATGGTCATTTCATATTCCATAAATGAATATGGAAGTTATTAGATAAAATGTGTTTTAAATAGGTACTTTTTAATCTTCCATAAATGAATATGGAAGTACATACAATAATCACTTCCCTGTACAAGTATAATTTATTTCAAATTCTCAAAGACCATTTGAAAATTTAAAACTAATGTTAAAATATATTCTGTGTGTCCTTTACATTAACACATTAAATTAACCCATTAGTGTCTATTGATTGCTTGATAAAATAAACGCAAATAAAGGTAAATTTGTTTTTTTTTAAAATCTTTTGATTACTTAAAAATATTTTTAACTATTACATTTTTTTTAAATATTTGGAGAAAGGTGAACATTGAAGACAAAGAAAAACTATTTAAAAAGATGATTTGGAAACATCTGAAATTAACCATCGCTTATATACAAAAAATAGGGCTTGTTTCTTTGACTGGCGTTTATCTATGACCATTTTAAGCTATTAAAATTTTAGAAAAATTCGAATTGTCCGATATAAAGAGAGAATTAAGAATATTTAATTAAGTTTACCAAGGAATTAATTGCTTAAGCAAAGCAAGGAAAATTTAGTGGGGAATTCTGGTTTGTAACTTTTTTTCAGAAACCTTTTCAAAAGGGAAGATTAGCATTATCTTTTTGTGTTTATTTCATAAATTTTAGTGAATGTTTCTCGAATGAAGAAACGACATAATTTTCTAAGAATTCTAAAATTAACTTTACATAATCTAAATGTCTATACAAGATTGAAAAACTACATCCAAGTTTTATTATTAAGATTAAAAAGAATTTTACAAATATCACAATGAATCTGATGCTATAAACGGAAATGAGCATTATTGAAATACTTACTGCTAATTCTTCCATATTAGGAACTTCAGTAACAGGAGGTAGCTTTAGAGATGAGCAATCATGTAGGACATTCTAAAAATATCAGAAGACAACATCATGTTTAGAAGGCTATTTCATATAAAATTAATAATAATATTTAATACTATAATTTTTTTTACAAAAAACCAGTTGCTATTTTAGAATGGCAAAGTTTAAAAATGCTATTTACGCATCCAAATCAGATTCTATAAAATCAATGGTTTTGTCGTTTAACCTGTCTGTTAATTTTATAGTAATTTCGATACTTTGGATATAAGTAAATGATTCACTTCGATTGACAACTGCATAATGGTATTATTATTATTTTTAATACAATTTGATACATTTTATTTATAGATGAAGAAAGGGATTAATCGAAACAACAGATACTATATAAATTAAAAATGTGTTCTTTAATAAAGTAGTTCGAACGTCATTTCCTGTATCTGTAAGATTATGCTTAAAATCATTCAAAATTTTTATTCTGTTAGCTTTGAATATGGAAAAAAAAATCAATGTAATTACTGATTCTGAAATATTCTAATACGTTTCAGAAATGAATTGCATTTATGTTTTTTTTTGCTTACATCGTCACTGATTCTATTTTTAAAAAAAGTCTTTTGTAATCCTTTATAATTGGTTTTTATAATAAACCGTTTCCACGTGTCAACTATTTTCTGTATGGGTTTTACCAATTATTATACGTCATTACCAAAGCAAAATTATCATTCACTTATCACTCATGTTCCTTACTGAAAGAAATTTTAACAATTCAAATAAATGCCATTTTTTTTAATATTGAAAGTGAAATCATACAGGAAGGAAAACTCTCACTGCATCACTGACTTCCATCCAAACAGAACCGTAATTTTACACATAATTAGTAACACGAAATATAAAATAAACAAACAAATCCTATCATTCAAGCTTAAACCTCAAGGAACATTTATTTTTTTCTTATTGAATTTCCTTATCATTCAATTTTGGAATCTTCACTCCTATCGTGCTTACAAGTAATCATGATATCATACTCTTTCAACAAGGCTGTCAACAAATATAGCAATTTTTAAGTATTTTTCGGGATCGATATTTTGCAATGGACACGCAAATGTTTTTGTATTTTTATTTTTTGGACATGAGGCATAGGAAGGTATTGCATTCGATCTGAAAAATTTGGTTTTTTTTTTTTATGCTCAAGAATTTCCAGAATCTTCAAAAGTACATTTTAAAATTGTACGTCTATCTATGTGTAAGTAGGTGTCAAAGCAATAAATGAAAAATGCAATCAATTACAGTACACTCCCGATTATCCACGGAATTGGGTGGCGCTGCCGCCGCGGATAACAAAAATCGCGGATAATCCTAAAAAAGCTAAAAACGGGTATAGCAAAAGAGAAAATAGTCATTCCAGGTTTGAAAAATC
The DNA here is from genome assembly GCF_947563725.1 of Argiope bruennichi. Lineage (NCBI taxonomy): Eukaryota > Metazoa > Arthropoda > Arachnida > Araneae > Araneidae > Argiope > Argiope bruennichi. Next base: position 55,928,381 of record NC_079159.1, on the reverse strand, counting down.
GTTTTATGTACAATGAAACGTAAAATAAACAGCAGGAAATGTTTAACTAACGCTTAATATTTTAGTATATCACTCAAAACTAACCTAAAATGCATTTTGTTAATGAAAACAGAAAAGTGCTTTGTACTTACGGGAGACGTCGAGGATACACAGAAAAAATAATACATATGTACTGTTTTAATACTATAATGCATTATGTAATTACAAAAGCATAACTGTAAAACTACACCTTTTTGAAGAAATCAGTCTTTTATGTTGGCTTCTTGCTTTAGAAGCATTTTCTCTTTGCTTGGAAGCAAAAAAAAAAAAAAAAAAAAACTTAGTGCGGCAGGCGTGGATAATCCGCTCCGCGGATAATCGGGAGTCTACTGTAAATAAATGAATGAGCCTTGGCATGTGGTCCATGCACTCATTTTTTAGATATATATCAAACCTGAAGCTACATAATAAGAAGGATATGCTTAGCTAGAATTTATGATAGATTTTCATTACTATTCAATAAAATAAATCTGCAGGAAGGAAAGGATTTTTTTAGACGTGCTTTATGTTTTTAATACCTGGTTTTGTTATTCTCGTTGCTTAACCATTTCTTTTCTTTGTTGATATTTGGTTGAGAATTGGGGCTGCAGTACTTCTATTCAGATGCAGTGTATTAAAATCATAAAGAATAAGCAATTTTTAATTATAGCCTTTATTTATAGCCTTTATTTTATATCATTGGACAATTCCTCTCAAACCCAGGAAAAATAATCGATGTATTTTTGGCTACTTAGTGTTTTACATGGATTTATCACTATTTTAAATTAATATATTTTGCTTTTTTTCTTTCATGGGAAATTATGTTAAACATAATCAATTTAAGAAGTAATGGAAATTAGAGAAAAATAGAAAGGGTTTTATATTCCACCATGGAGAGTTTATATTTTGAATCTTAAAATGATGACACTTTTTTCTGCGATGGTTGAATTTTAAGCCAATTGACATAAAATGGAAATTAAGAAATTAAACATCAAAAAATGTGGCACACCATTTTTGAAAAAAAAACAAAAACAATCTTGTATATAGTTTTATTTTGACTGACATTTAATGACTTAATTGAAAATATTCGGCTTTTTTTGGTACAAATTAAAGGAATATTGAATACACATGATATAAAAGTGATATTCTTAGGCCATCATACATGTTAAAGTCAGATCATGTTCGATTTTCTGAAACAGCCGAGATTTCTGATTTTCTGATTAACGTAAACACAGTCTCTTGCTTTCAAATATTTTGTTCCGGTATAAAATAAGAAATTTCAGGGCAACTTGTAGCACTAAAAGCCTATTGTCTTCGATCAGCGTGACGTCATTACCAGACAATCACGTGTCTTCTGTACTTCCTGTGCAAGTAATCTTCACACTTTGTCATTGTCTAACGTTCAGAAAATAGCTGTTGGAAAACCTTTAAAAGTCAACATCTTATCTATTACCGGCTTGCTATTTGATTTATTTTTTCCACATGATAATATCAGAAAATTATTCAAAACTGATAAAAAGTTTTTCTTATGTGCAGTGCTCTGGTTTTTACTATCTAAATTTTTTTTGGATAGAACTCGTGATGAATTAACATTCAATGCTAAAAATAAATTCAAATGAAATATTTGTTATTTTACATAAAAATTATATAATTACATCATGATAATTAGATAACCTTAAAAACGAATTTAAAATTCTAGGGGACCTTTTATTTTATTTAAAATTGATTTAAATTGGGGAAAAATAATAGAAAACTTTTTTTTTACATATTCGTTATCATTATTAGATAGCAAATAAAAATATACGAACATTGGAATAATTTTTAAATTAATAAAAATACGGCAATTGAAACTTTAAAACTTAATCTTTTCATTTCATGCATTATTCTTAATATAAGATGTAATTTTAAATAAATTTATATTTTAAATTATTTGTCATAAAACTGCATTAATCTCGAGAAGTATCATTTACAAAAGAATTATCGTCTGCAGTTATGTTTTTTTCAAAAAAGAAAGATATTTTGTTAAATGTCTGCCAACTTGCTTTTATCAGTTTCACATTTTGATACAATACATTTTAATTTTATTAGCCTTCCTTATTTCTTTCTTCCAGATTAGCAAAGCAGAATTAATATCTAAAACTTGTAATTTTGTGGCATATTAGGTGCTCAAAAAATTATAAAAATATTTGTCGTTTTAATTGATAATTAATGACATATGAAAGTTAGGCAATTATAATCGTTTGCCAATAAATTTGTTTTAAGAAAAGATATTTTATTAAAATGAGTGGCAATCAGTTGACATTTTAATTAAAATATTTTAATTCGAGGAATTCTTGATTTATTCTGTACCATACAAACTTTTTCATAGCTTAAAATAAATACATATTGTACTTTTATTTTTATAAACATGTGTATACTTAAACTTTTTTTCTTCATCGAACTTTTCAAGTAATACGATGGCCATATTAATATTTTTAGAAAGTAAGTAAAATTCTTTTCCTTTCAATGATTATTTTTTCATGATCCATTTTTGAACAACATTCTAATCAATGCAATATTTAAATTTTTTTTTTTAAATTTTCTTTTTTAACAAAAATCAATGTTAAGAAAGTGAATGTTAATTATACGTATTCTTAAAAAGTATATGTTTTAAAAATGTTCTCATGTGAGTGTAATTCTTAAATTAATAATTAATAAGAATGTTTTAAGAATGTAAACTTCAGTTCATATGTTCCAAGCTTTTACTATTATAATTTATTAGAATATATTTAAAACATTCATTTCAAGGAAACGTTTAGATTGTGTAACTTTAAAAGTATTAGTACAGTCGGATAATTTTATTTAAAACTAAGAATATTTTTCAGTTATTTCAAATTTCTAGAATTAAAAAGATGTGATTGAATATATAATTGAAATTAAAAGATATAGAATATGTGATAGCACGGGCCGAAAACACTTTATTTTTTCTAAATTCTATGCGGTCTACTACGCAACAGATGTCATTCGGTGTCAGTAATCCACTGAATAATTTTAAATATATTGATTAAACCTTTGAAACATCACAAATGGCTTCAGAAATGAGCTATCCAATATCGCTTATTGCCAAATAAGCGATATTGATGAAAATAACTTTATTAAAGGTATTTTGATTTTTTATAGATAAAATAGCATAAGTGAATTTTAAGCATTTGTATCTTGAAAAGAAATCCACTTTTTGAGAGACTGATTATTTTTTGTAAAACATATTATTATAAGTTTTATTTTATTGGAGCCTCTACCTCTAGTTCATACCAGAACAGTCCTGAAAAGAATTTAAAACAATCTGCAAGACTAATTTTAATACAATTGAGTGTTTATTGACATATTTCTGGTTATTAGGCCAGTGGCCTATTCACTCGGGCCACAAAGGGATTTTTGTTTTAAATTGTTCTTATTTAATACAGGTTAAATTAATTGCTTCACACATACGTATATGCATTTTTTTTGTTTCTGCAATTAATATTTTGAAAATTAGTACATCATACTAGTGCTATATATTTTTTCATGAAAGTGAAATATTAAAAATGAACAAACAAAATATAATAAATAAACAAAAATATATCACTTCCACTACGAAGATGCTTTGAAAAAATCAAATTTAAAGTATCGAATTTCAAAATGGATTTCGTTTTAAATTCAATGAAAATTAAAATTAAGGTAATAATTTAGCTTTAGGTATCTATGATATGATCTTAAAAATTTATGTAGTTTTGTCGGTTTTATAGAGTATAACTCAAAAAGATTAACTTTTTATATTCAGTAGAGTGCATTTAGTTATACTTAATTTTTCTAAAAAATGCCAAATAATTTAAGGAAACGTGTTGAGCTGTTTTTATCAATTGTTTATTTAGATTTACGCATTCTAAACTAAAGCACTAATTAGGTAAACCCACCAAATCTAATCACACTCACCTTTGGAATTTCATTCCGAGAAAAGAATTTCAGAAAGTGCTTTATATTAAAAAACATATATTTTGATTACTTAAGAAATGTAGTTTTTGAAATTTCTTTTTCTTTTCTAAATTTTATTTTCTAATATGCTTAAACGAGGAATATTAGATAAAAATGAAAGAAGCAAAGATGCATTTTATTTATCTTATAATTTAATCCTATTAGAAAATCAATAAGGAATAAATATTTAGGTTTCTTTCCAAAATGCAGTTTTAATAGATTGTAACTGAATAATTTAAGGAGAATAATAATTTTTCAAATGCGAATAACATTTTAATATATATTCATCAGTTCAAATGTGTCTAAGTTTTTCATATATATGCGTGAGAATAATTTAAAATGTAATGAATTTTCACGTGTAAGCATGAGCTTTAAATGATTTTTAATTCAAAAAATAGATGATCAATCAAACGATCAAAGATTAACTCTTGCATAAATGTCCTTCAAATAGGTGAAAACATTGATTTTTATTCCATATGTATTACAATTGATTATAATTTAAATTAAAAGGCGGTAAATTTTAATTAGATTCAAGTACAAATCTCTTAAAAGAATTTGCTGAAATTTTGAAATTTTATTGAATATCTTATCGAAATTATGTTTTACTTGGCATAATATGGGACAGTTTCAAAGGGAAAAGAGAACTCCACTGTCTGATTAAAGTGTTACTATGCCTGTAGATTCATTAAATAAAAAAAAGAAAAGGACGCTCTCATTTATTTATTTTTCCTCTAGGTTTGAAGTCGTTTATTTTAGTATTGCTGTCACGTTTGCGGTTATATAAACGAAGTGTCGGTCCCGGTTAATGAGCAGCATTTGAATCAGATTAGACTGCTTTAAATACGTCAGGGGAAAAAAATGCATTTGAACCTAACATTCTTAATTGATCAAAAAAAGTTACGTTTCCGGGTTGGAAAATCCCCCTCCCTCGTTATAATAACCATGTAATCCTTCTATTGAATTCTACCTTCAAATTTGTTACATAAATGGAGAATGAAAACAAACTAATAACGTACATCACGAACGGAAAAAAATGGAATAAAATCTATCAGTCACAAACAAAAATTTTAAAATGAGACGTTTGGGAGAATTTTTGTTCTCCGAAATTCGGTTTTCGAGGCCATAATTGGATTAATGTTTTGTGATGAGGAATTGCTGAGTAGCGAAATTTTTTATTTTCATTTCCTTACCTTTTTTCTGGAAGTTGAGATAAAAAAGAAACAACACAAGTACTGTGTTTATCTAATTACAAAGATTTCAACACAGTACTAAAATAAAAATGGCAGTTTTTAATATTAAATTTTATTCCAAATACTGAAATATTTCAGAAAGTTAGGTTTCCAGTTTTTTAATAAAATCATCTGTATTCTATTTGAGTGTTACCGACCTATTGCTTGTAATTTAATCTATAATTAATAAATGCTTTCATTAATCCATCAACGCCCAGTATTATATGAATAGAAAAATGACGTTTAATTTCTGTGGCCCTAGAATCTTTACATTAATTATTTTCTGCTGTATCTAAGAAATCAATATGCTTTCTCAAATTCTTAACCAGTTTTGAACCGGAATGCAGGCTATCTATTAGCTATAATGTTTAAATCTAAGTACCGCCATTTTGGAATTTTTTTATTTGATTTATTTTCAAGACAATGGGAAGAAATCCATTACCTCCATATCTTTCATTTGCAATTTTACTGTTCCTTAAAAATCTTTTTAATATTTAGCATAAAATGCCTTTAAAAATATCTTTTTACCAATTTCTCAACAACTTTTCTTTAAAATTTTTTTCTTCAATATTTTACAATTATCTTAATTATGGTATTTTCAATATATTTTAAAATAAATTTATTGAAATCTGTTCTATTATTTAAATGTGGTATTAACAAGTTAAAATAAGCAAATTTTGTGTTGTGATTCTCAGTATTTCAGATGTATTCATGTTTCATTCGAAGCTATTTATTAATTTCTTTTCACGCTATTATATGGTTGAAACGACTCTAAAAGTAAAATGTTTTAGTAATGGAACTAATTGATGATATGATGATAAACTCTTAATTCGCAGGTTAAAGTAATTTTTGAATCCATTCACACGTTGTAAGCAGAAAGTAGGCATCATCTAATATATCGTATATTAGTTGTGTATATATATTATATTATCGTATATTAGTCATCTAATATATATTATATTAGTCGTGCAACTATGACATCATATAAATTGGTCTAATTATTCTGGATACTGCTATATTATAAAAGGATATGTCAAAAGAAAAGCATTTTTGAACATAGCTTTAGTTAATATTTCAACTTTGTAGTTTACATTCTTTCATTCGTAAAAAATAAAATATTCTCCATGTAAAAAGGGTATATATTTATTTAGTTATTTTGCCAGAGGAAATCGAATAAGTTTGAATTTTAAACTTTATTTTATGAATAAGTCACGAGACAAAATGTATTGCATTGTTGTAAATCAATACTAAGAGAGAAGGAGCATTTGTTTTGAATAAACTATGAAAATGTAAAAAAATTTGTTGACATTTCTTATCTTAGAAATTTCGAATTCTGATGAAACTCTCGAGTCAGAATTTCCTTGAGTGGGGGAAAAATCACACATTTTTTTCAGTATAAGTAGGTTTTTACAGTTCATATTGCACAAGTTAGTGAAAGACGTATGAATAAGTTGGACGCGTTTGAATGTCATAGCCCTTTAACGGAGATGATGAAATGAGGTCAAACGTTAGAATTAATAAAGTTTCAATTTTGTAACACACTTTATGAAAGGTGTGTAAATATGTGGTAAACAATTAAGTATAAACTAAGATTCAATGTTTACTGCTGAAATTTACCTTAATGTAGTTTAAAATAGGATACGTGTATTAAGACTGAAATAGATCCATATGGAATTTTAGCTAAAAGATTTTCTCTGCTACTCTTTCCAAGTTTAACAATTCCTTTGCTTTGAAATGAAAATTTCTAATTTCATGAAAATTATAGATTCTAATTTGAGTTGTGATTTAATATATTCGGAATGAGTAAAGTATTAAATATATTCAACGTTAAAGGATTTTTTTTAAGATTTAGAAAGCATTTGACTTGATAATTAAAATAATTTAAAGTGGGTTGCAACATTTCTAAATTAATTTTTAAAATTTTAAAAGGATATGGAGAACTCTGTTAATAATACAGAAAATTTATTTATAATCAGTAATAAATTATATACTTTGTTTTGAAAATATCTGGTGGCTTCATTTTAATTAAGACATAAACATTCTCAAGAAACATTCACTATGTTTTTTTCTCAATATAAAAATAAAGGCTAGCATTTTGACATTTGCCTATTAATTAGGTGCTGAGAAAATGGAACCAAAGTTCACACACACACACACACATACACACGTGTGTGTATGTATGTATAAATTTTTTTATTATTTTGTATTCGATTAATCTCGAGAAGATGCCAGAATCATAATATTCATTCAAAATTAAATTATGTATAAAATTGAAGTAAAAAAATCAGCATTTTTAAAATATTGAATTTAATATTTTTAAGAAAAGTCATCTGGTTTTCAATATCGTGAGCCACGCCCACACACATCTTATTTCTTTCAAATCGGGAAAAATATGATCAGAAATGTTCCTTTAAAAATAGTTAAAGAAATCACTCACCGTTCTTAGTATAGTAGTGGCGCTTTCGTTGAGTAGCATGACTCTAGCTTTGAGTTCTTTGATTAACATCCCCTTGGTGTTTAGCCGTTCTTCCGGTGAAAGTGATTCCCTCTGCAACCGGGAGGCATCGGCTAACGCGCACGGGTTTTGCAACTTTTCCGCAAAGGACGTCTCCTTTACTCGGACAGTGTTGTCGGATGGCAAGGGATTGGCAGATGCAGGATTGAGAAGCATTAATATGGCAATGAAAAATGGCACGTAAGAAAATATTATACAGCAGGAACCTTGAAAGATAAAATAATATTGCTTTAGATACATAGATCAGATAATTAAATAAAATAAAATGAGCAGATTTTTATACAGAATAAAAAAGAAAGGAACCTGACTTTTTTGTAAAATGAAAGATATTATAATAAACTGGAAGTTTTGTTAACACAACTGACTTTTTTCTATTATAATTCATTTTCTGAATTCACAAATAAAATTAAAATAATTTTTTAAAGTTTTATCTAGATCAATTAATTATACTTGTGAATTAGGTATTTTTGAAACGTTTTTACAGATCTGTGCATACTCGTATACTAAAAAAATCGTAGTTAATTACCAGAAAAAAAGAACAATTCAACCTGTCACAAATTTTTTTGAAAAAGTTGCACCTGTATACATTTGATTCACAAAACAGCAGCGATTGAAGTCAAAAGATCTTTCTCTCATATAATAAATAAATTATTGAAACAGTGGGGTACAAGGAAGAAAAATGAAATTTCTAAAGCAACTTTATGTATAACTATTTTGCATGATATCACAGTTACATGGCAAAGGTTAATTAGTGAGTATGCTATATTTAATTGCAAGTTGTTTTACACTAATCTATGAAGAGTCAAGCCCTTTTTCAAGACATAAATTACTCTCCAAAATTAAATTGGCTCGATATATTTGATATTATCAAATATACATGAATTGACTCTGATTAGAAAGAAGCAGTTTAAACATAGCAATAAATTAAAAAAATCATAAAATATTTAAAGCTGGAAAGATATCCAAAAATTTATAGTATAAATAGGAATTTTTAGAATATTTATAACCCATATTTTCAATAATGAGCGTTAAAACAGTTCTCTCATGTTTTTTACTTCTAGCATTTATTACATTTCCGTTTTAATTGCAATTTCTCTACTTAGTTATTACTATTTATCTTATGTAGTTTAAAAAAATCTATTGAAAATAGTTCGCTACTATCTTGAATCTTTTAATATTTTTGGTGAATTTTATTTAGGGTATATTTTATTACAATTTTTGCATTTTTTCCAACTTTTTAGTAATAATTATCTAATATAAGCCAAGACTTTGATTTCAAGAAAAACTATAAAATTTATCATTTTAAGATACTTTTCTTTTGTTAATTTTTTTCGCTAATTATAAATCAAAATTCGTTTAAGATATTTAAGTAATCGTGACATTTCTTTTTCACTTTATTAAATTATTATCTATTAATAACTAATGAAACCAATATTTAAAAAAAATCAACAATTAACATGCTACCACTTTTTTAACAATAATTAGCTTTCAAAATTTCTTACTATTTCACTTAATAAAAGAACTTTTATATGGAAAGACATTTTTCACTTTATTCTTTAGGAACCCATCTAGTTTCGGTTCAGCAAGCAGAGTGTTTGAATAAAATTGCAGAATTTCTTGCAATAAAATTTCAAAATTCTTAGATATTTACTGTCCAGACATCTAAACCGTTGAATTCACATCGAAGACAGATGTTCCATACAACAAAAGACTTTTTTTTATAATGCAAGAGAGACAGTTCACAGCTTACATACTTCCTGCGTTTAACAATTGCGTTAAAGAGAATAGCCAAAGTCCAATGTTTCGGGAAAATTTAGAACGCATGGAGTTTCATTTTAAATGCATATAGAGATTTGCAAACATAGGTTTATTTTTAAAAGAATAACAGTTGTAATTTAATATTATATTGAAAACAATGGTCCAGTAAGTGAACCTTTAATCAGATTAGGTTTCTTTTTTCTTAAGTTTAAACAACGCTAATTGTAACATTTTTAAAGTACGTTTGCATGTTTCGTAGTCTGATGGATCTAATATATAAGCATTTCAGAGAGCAACAGTTCTGTGTTGAAAATAATGCCAATTGCATCTTTAGCCAATATGGCAACAGTCAATTTTCAACAGGTATGGAATTGTAATGCATTTGATTCCTGCATTCTATTTTTATTGACCGAAATGCTCTTTTTTTATATAAAACAGAAAATAGTAGATGAAGTGAATAAAGAATATAAAATATAACAAATGATTTTTAGTAATTTCGCTTTGATAAACAGAGAAAAATCTTGAAATCAGTATTAGTGATAGTTATGACAATGGCATTTACAAGAACCTTTAAATTTTAAAGTAAATTTTCATCTTTATAAAAATAGTTTTTTTTTTAATTTTATAAAAATCTTTTTTTTAAAATTTTATAAAAAAATTTTAAAAATTTTATAAATTTTTTTATAAAAATCTTTAAAAAAAAGATTTTTTTCCTTTTTTTAAAAATAAGATTTTCACTTTTCCATAACTAAATATCTTTCGCGTAAGAACCTTATCTTTTTAATATCTAATATTAATTATTTTCCTCTTTTTCCTCGTTATCATTTCAATAAATGAAAGACTGTTGTTAACATTGTAAAGTATAAATATAAATTATTACTGTTATGCATAATCAAACAAAATGATTTTTTAATATTCTTATTTTTTTTTAATATGAATAATGTTTCTGATGATATTGTATATTCTTAATAAAGTAATTTCCTAAATGTTTAAATATTATCCATTCAATTTCTTTATGAACTAAAGAACCATCCATATAATGATATTTGAAAGTTAAACATTTTCACAAAATATTAAATTTTAATTCTGAATATTTCAAACGTTCTGTTTTGAAGAAGACTGGAGATTGTCCGATTTTATATGGCAAGCAACGCATCCATTTTCTGTTTGTAAAGATATTTGGTTTATGATTGCAAAAATAATGTCCACTTGTCACATAAAGTATAACTGAGTAATGACCACATTTCACATTTGTGAATGTGCTATTTTATACAAAAAAAAAAAAAAAAAAAGGATAAGTTTGTTCGACTGCATAGCAGCATTTCATGCGAAGCATTTTTCAAGCAATTTCTTTCAATGACCGTTTATCGGAATATTTTCTTCTTTCGAACATTTTGAAATATTTTGAAAGATATGCATGTTCCGATATCCGTAATTTTATGGAACACAACTCGCTTTTATATAAGCTAAATATTAAAATGTAGTTTATTCAGTTTTAATGCATTAGATAATGCCTGACCAAACTCATTCATAAAAAGGAAAACCATTGTTTCAGAAGTTGCTGTTAAGAGGAGGAGTAGGGGGTAGGAGAAAGTGAAAGAATAAAACACACACCAAGCCCATTCCTAACCAAAACATCACGTCCTTAGTCACGTGTGAATTGTGCAATGGTCACGATAAAAATAGCAAAGCGTCTTCGCCGCACACACGGCCGGCCGACCTTGCATTGACCGTACGATCTCAAACCGATTTCACAATTATGCCTTTGCTCTGATCCAAACAAACAATTCTCATGACATAACAGAACTCTTGTGGAAATTCCAATGGGAACTGAAACACTGGAAATTCCCTGATCGAGAATCGGACACATTTACGTCAATGGAAGCCCTTACGAAACGCCGACAGTTTGTGGATACAATTCGAGTGTATATGTCAAATGGGGGGATTTGAAGTACCCGCCCCCTTTTGGGTGGTAGAAGGAAATAATAGGGCTTAATGAATATAGTTTAAGTTTTAATGTTCTCTCAGCACGAAGCATTTAAAAGTGGGTTTTGTCGCAAATCACCGAATTGAAACAATGAACAGTAGAATCCCCCTTCCCCCGTCCTCATCTTATGATCGTCATCCGGATTCACTCTGGGTACTGATGGCAATGCCGCGTGAAATAGAAATTGTGCAAGAAATTCAAACCAGAGTGAAATATTTGGGAAAAGTATATGTTCTAAGTACGTTACATGTTTACTTCCTTATAACTGTTTTCTGGAATTTAAAAACCAATTGCGCTCCAAGCAATGGTAATAAGTAATAAAGTGCGAAGTAATGGTAATAATATCTTTTTATTAAATATGTGCTACGCGCTTAATTCTATCAAAGCAAATCAAAAAACATTAGTAAAAAATTTGAGTAACACTTAATTTAGAGCTCGGAATAAAGCATGTCAGAATTTAACATTTATATTGTAACTAATATTTCCGTTAAATACTAAATATTACCCAATTCTCTAAAATGAGCTCATCACGAATGAATATATTTTTGGTTCTCATTAAAATGAATGTGACTCGTCTATTTAAATTTGAATAGAAAATTTAGTTCTGTTCGTATGATAAGTTTATAGTTCACAAGTAAACAAACCAACTCATTACTATTGCAAATTTTCACAATCTAACTCATCAAGAGCATTATTAAAATAAAAAGATATTAAAAGTTAAGCTTGATTTCAAACCTAGAACTCTCTAGACTCGAATCTGAGATCTTACCAGTTGCCATTGCAGTACTGACAGATAATTAAAATTGAAGGTCTTTACCCTTAGAAGCTACTGCGCAAAAATTTGGCTTAAATAGTCACACGAAAAAAAAATAATTTGTATGTATCTTTATTACTGAGTTTCAAAATGATTTTTATGAAAATTCATATATTATTAAGCACAGATTTCCTTTCCTTTCTATGATATAAAGGACAGTTAAATCTGTTTCTATAATTTTTTAAATCTAAAATATTTATTTAAGTCTGTTCGAGTTTGTGTTTGCGATAACTGGAAGCATTAGATATTAGTTCTTAATGCAAAGGAAAGGAAAGTATATACATATGTGCAAAATTACTTTATGTAAATGTTATAAATTTGCATAGATTTTTCTCTACTTTTAGTTATACTTTTTTAATATGGAACATGATCTTTACACTTCAGTTAATATAAACCACTTTAAACTATATTTAAGAATGAAATCCATTAAACTATATTTAATAAAGGAATAACTTGCAAAAAATAATCTTGATTAAATTATATTTTTAGATTCTGATTTTCAAAGTATTGATTCTTTAAAAATTTAAATCCAAACGTTCTCTGCACATCATTTATGAAGCATTAACAGAACGACTTAACTTAACGACGTAACTTGAATATATATGCTAAGAATCAAGCAGAATTCAACATTGATTTGAACATAGTGACGAAGCTAGAGCATAATATATCTCTCGAAATTTACTTAAAAATAAAACAAGGCATAAGAACAAGTTTGCGAAATTTTATAATTCTTACTAGTGAACTATATTTTAGAAATAATACAGTTAAAGTATATATGCCTTGTACAATTGAAGTATAAGTATGTGTATGTATATATACACAGACTTATTAAATGCTCCTAAAAATACGCCTCACAGAAAATAATAAAATATTACTCAATAATTAGAAAAACCATTTTCTAAAACACAAGCGGTTTTAACTGGCAAATTTAGCCAAACTTATATGCTTAACATAAAATAAATTTAATGTGATAGGAAAATTATATTATTAAATATGTTTTAATACATTTAAAGAAAATAAAATAATTTATAAACTATTACTAATAAAAACTATAACTTATAATTTATTACTAATAAAAAAGATAAAATTGTTGTTTAATTTTCCACACAATTACAATCAATAAGAACTACAGGCTCATTGAAATATTATTTGTATAAACAGGAATGAACAGCAATAAATTAATGCTGTCTTTTTATTAGTTATCTATTAAAGCAATATGTCTACTGAAACACAATAACGGTTAAAAGCAACGAACCTTATTCTGCGAATTTTAAAATAAGCAAAATGGAAAAAAAAATCTTTGTATAAATTCGATGGCAATAAATATGTAAGTAATAGTTGAATGAAAGAGAAATTCTTTTTCCAGAGCCGTTGACATTATAATATAAGTGATCATCGTCTACAGCAAGTAAAAGAACTTAAGGATGTCCGCAGTCGAACTACAATGGGCCGTCGCATTCCAGACAAGAGTAACCGCACCGCAAGTGAAACCGAATTTCTTTAAAAAATCATAAACCCAGCTGATCAGCAAAGCGCGGAAAAATAAGCGCATCAACGATGCAAAAAGCTTTCTCTCTGTCTCTGAGGGCTGTTATATAAGAGCAGACGATTTCTTTTTCTTCTCCGTTCTGCTTTTTCTTTTTCTTTCTTTCTTTCTTTCTTTTTTTCTTTTTTTTTTGGTAGTTCGCGCTTCACTCGAAATCGTTTGCCCGATGAAGAGAACGTTGACAAAAGAATATTTAAATTCAAATTTCTCTTCTTGTTCTTATTCACTAAACAGGATTTTACAAATCAGTTTGTATTGAAAAGATGCTCGAATTCCAAGAGATCTTAAAGCTTCTTTCTCTTTTTTTTTCAACATGGTTACTTCTTCTCATTGAAATCAATACTGAGAAATACTTCAATCACTTTTTTGTATTTTTTTATGTTTAGAATATATTTATGACGAAAAAATGCCTAGAAAGTTAATTTTGAAAATGATAGTTCTCAGTTTTAGTGAAAATATGACTGAAATATTGATTGACCCATTGATTAGTACAAATTCTTTCCTCGCTGAAAAAAAGTTGAAATAAAATTAAGCACCACTTTAGTAAATACAAAAGCTTTAATTAGTGTAAAGCTATTTTATATTTATATAAGAAAAGTTTTAATTAGAAAAAGGACCAAATATATTTTGAATTCAATATAGTTATTATCTTTTTAGCTTTGATTTGATGAGAGTGGAAATTGTTATTGCTTTTATTTTTCTTAAATAAGAAAATTGTGGAATTTCAAGTTCTGTTTTTCGACATAAATTTATCGTCTTCTAATAGAAGTTTTAATTTTGTATCTAATAAAGTAGCTAGTTTGAATTGATGGATTTTTCAAGTTACTTTAGATTGCTATGTAGGGACATCTAAATAAGGGGCATTTTAATAAATTTATAAACGAGTGAAACTGTTAAAATTTAAATAATCTTTGTGAAATCGAGTTTGCAAATAGGAAAAGATTTTGTTAATAGGATGATTGAATTCTGCTTGGAAGTTTGTGAATAAATATGATTAGTGTATTAATTGTGTATGCATTTTATTTTAACTTTCGGTAACTTTATGTAAATAACTATATGCTAGATTTTGTTTTTGTATAAACTGGCGATTGCAGGTTTCTGAAATCTTTTTCAGATGCTCATTCTTATTTGATTTTACAATGTAAAAAATATGAAATGTAATTGTGAATATAAAATTATTCAGTTCCATTGTCTTACTTCATTTTTAGGATGATCCATAAAGCAAACATGAGCAATTTTCCGAAATAAAGTTGAAGGGAAAAAATAAAAGAGAAAACAATTTCAACTCCTTCAATTTGATCTCTTATAAATACACATTTCATGTAAATTTTTAAAAATATGGCAAAATCCTTATTTACTTTATATGCGGTTACAAAAACATAAAAACATCATCAATATATTAAGAAATATTTAGCTTGAGATGATCCTATGTAATCTAAATTTTGTTACAACATGCCCAACAGCAGTTTATAAATAATTTATTTTTATAAAAACTTTTAGCTGAAAAAACAAAACAAGAATCTTTAATAACATTTTAAAGTTTGTCAAATAGCAATAGTTTTAGATTGATCACATCTTTTTTCTATTGTGGCCTTTAATGCAAAGTAGAGTCGAATTGCAAATAAAGCAAAGCCTCTTATTATTTATTCGTTCAAAAGCAATTATAGTATTTATCTCTGAAATATCCTTTTAGATGTTTTTTATGACAAAATTAATAACTATGCATCATTTGTATTTATCTAAAATAAAAGCAACTGATTGGTGCCGATTATCTCGTGTTTGATGCTTCACCTTCCTTTCTGTTGCAATTCAATAGAACAAGGCTTCACCTCCTATAATAATACGTTTCTTGCCTCGTGAATTTACTTGAATTTAGAGTTTCGCGTTCGGGCAAAAAGCTAAGGAAAAAAGAAAAAAAAAAAGACTTAACGGGAGATAAGCGAACTGTTAAAACTGGCAGTATGCCAGCTGTCAGTCGGTAAGAAAATTGAAAATTATTTTTTCTTTGTGTGATTTAATTTTTTTTTTCTCATTGCATGACAAATTTTTGAAATCAGACATGCATCTCAAGAATACCATGTTTTGCTCATTTAATTTACCGTCTTTCATCAATGCCACAGAATTTTATCAAAAAACAAAGTCAAATGAATGATTAATAGGCTCAGACGCTCAAATAACACAGAAAGGTTTTGTTTTGTTTGAAGGGAATTAGAATAAAAGATAATCCAGTAAGAAATGGAGTTACGCTGTTTGTAATCGTATAAGTTACTGTTTTAAAATTATTTTCAAACTGAAGAGCATGTTTTATATATTTCTTTAGTGTATTATTTATTAGTTTATTATATATATTTCTTTAAAAAAAATTTGTTTGAAAAATGACATAGACTAGTATCAGTTCTGAGTATTTTAATTTCATTCGTGAAGGTTTTAAACAAGATAACTGAATTCCCCAAAACAATAAATAATTAAAAAAAAAGAAAAGGAGCACTTTGATTTCATAATTATATCTAATTTTTAATTGAAATTGGGAGATTATGGCGGTATAACCATTTGCACCTTAATTATAATAATTTAAAGATTTATAATGTAGCATAGTCAAATTACAAATAAATCACATTACTTTTATAACATAAAATACGAAAAAAATATTGGTGTATTTTTAGATTATATTCAATTTTTCCGCAGGAAAAAGAAAATATCGAATTTCATTTTTTAATAAAATATAAATATATAGTTTTAAAAACTTAAAAAAAGGTTTTGTATATATGTCCTTTTATTTTTCTTAGATAACTGTGTAATTCATTCACATGTTTAAAGAATTTTTATGGGAAAATCTAAAATTGAAAATGACAATTCAAGAAAAATTTTAATACAATAGTTTAATTATAGAGCTGGCGAAAATAATTAAAAAATACTTTTATATATGTGAACCTTAAATCTCATTTATAGAAAAGACATTCGAAAATGTAATTCTATTCTTTAGTTTGAATGGAATTACAAAATCTCTATTGATGAGAACCAAAATATCTTAATTTGTATTAGCTATAATTTTTTTAACCGATAGAAGCAGAATCATTTCATGAGGTTATATATTTTTTGCGTAAATCAACATTTCAAATGTCGCGTAGCGAAAGTTTTTCACGCATATTTGTAGAAACTTATTTCATTCTAATGAATTTTTTTTCATTTAATGAAAATCTATAAATAATTCTGCAAGACATAATCTCGATAACTGCAAGACAATTACATTACATTACATGCCATAAAACAATGCCAATAAAGCTGAGGCTCTGAGAATAATAATTTCGGATATTATAAAATTACATTAAGTTAAAATATGAATTCTTCATATGTAATCAAAAATTTTAAAAATGCAAGAAATGATTAAGTATAAATCTTTTAATATAAAAAAAAATTAACTCAACCGCAGAAGGAAAAAAAATCGTGAGAAATTTTAAAAGGTTTCTATTCTTTTTTCCTTCAACGTGCTACTTCATATTGAAACAGAAGCCCATGAATATTTCACTTGAAATGTGATGGGCTTTATTTCTTAATATGATAAAATTCATAGCATTATTAATATAACTGCATTAATGCATAGCATTTTATGGCATATTAAATACATAATGTAAAAACAAAATAATTCCAAAAATCAAAAATGCTTTTGAATTTTTGATAAAACTGTTAAAAAAATTTTAAAAGCAAAATTTTTTAATGTAAATATGTATTCTTAAGAATAATTAATACAGCAGGAATAAATAAAAATAAAAGATTAGACAATCAGAACAAGGATTGCAATAAATATCTTTCCCAGTGATTCTATTCGCCAGATTGAAGTAATTCTATACTATTATCTTTTGTATATTGCTTCGATTATTTATATTTTAAAGTTTTTTTTAATGTATTTTAAAGTTGTAATTTAATTGTAACACATGGAGAATAGCAGCTTAATTTTTAAAACTCACACGATTTTTTTCCTTTCATATTTCTATTTTTAACTTTCACAATTTGAAATTTCAGAAAATGTTATCTTATGTACATTTTGAGATTGTAACAAAGGCAACAAAAAATATAATAAAATAGAATTATTTGGCAATATAATGATATGTTTCAAAGCAATTTAATCTCTATTCAAATTTAGCATCATCATTGAAGAAAATGCTCTATGTTCTAGAAAAATACAAGATTTGCTGCCTCACACTACTGTTTCAAAGCCTTGAAACTGTATCAAGAATTCATGCTAAGGAATCAGTAAGTTTAGATATATTTTAATAAAATGTAATTAATTTTAACGATACAAATGTTTGCCACATGAGCATTTTTAAAAATTGATGGTATTCTTACCTATAATTTTTATTTCCGTCTTTCGATGTTCCAATGTGTGGTTGGATGTATACGCTTGAAGATTCTGTTCCACCATTCCCACTCCAATAAAATCAAAATTAAAATAATGAAAATCTAGTAAATTTATACAAAGTGTGGGTAAAAGATTCTCTAAGTTTGTTCGAGCAGTTCTCAGTAATTTTAATTAAACACCTTAACTCTTCAGCTTCCACAATCTGTCCTGAAAAAAAGTGTTCACCGATGACCGAATGACAGACAAGTGTCCCATCACTATCCATGTCGTATCTCCTTATATCAAGAACACGCCGGCCACACGTTTCGTCAAAAGAAGACACGAGCCTTCGGCGGCTCGCTACATTCAAACCTTTATCAATTTCATTGGCGAGTTTGGCGTTGTCATCACAAACGTTACGTGATCTCGAGCACAATTGCGGAAATCTCAGAACAGAAATTAAGAGGTACCTAAGAGGGATTAACCTGGTTATTGCTCTTAGAACGTGAAATTCCTCTCGTGAGTGTCATTGTCAAGATCACCCTGTCCAAAAAATAGCAGTGAATAAAAGCTTGTTTCTGATACGGATGCATCAAACTGCCGACAATTTTTAGAAAGTGAATATTAATTATAGTGAAACTTCTAATTTCTAAATTTTTTGCTTTTTATTAAAGAAAACACGCACATGAAAAAGGAAGCTAAAAGCCTAAAGGCTGGGAATGGATAAGGGATAAGTAAGTAATACTAAAATAAGCAATAATTACTCATGGTGAAAAAGACACATCAATGAATTGAAACAGAGAGCTCTTGAAGAATTTATTTATCACATTCTACATATCCTTATACATATTTAAGTAATAAAAGTAATTTAAGTAAATAAAAGAATTCAAATGCAAGTTTTATTTAGAACGTAATCGTTTAAATTCTTATGATAAATATGTTACATAATTAATGATTTTGATTTCAATTTTATTATTACTATTTAAATTTCCTAAAAATGATTTAGGTACAGAAAAAATATGGAGGATTTTAAAATTTCATGCGATTTAGATAAGATGACATTTTTTCTTAGTACTTATTTCGTTATGCATTCTTTTTTTATTATACATATCTATATCTATGTTTCTCTTTCTATATATATGTATACTGCAATTGGTAACAAATGAGTATAAATAATAATAATGTCAGAAAGACATAAAATGCCCTTATAGATATCCCCTTCAAAGGAAGCATAACTGTATATAAAGCCCAATTACAGATAACATGCGAATGTATAGTGGGCTGTCTCTTCTCCGCGGAAAGTGCTTACAATATCTTGT
Source organism: Argiope bruennichi (assembly GCF_947563725.1). Taxonomy (NCBI): domain Eukaryota; kingdom Metazoa; phylum Arthropoda; class Arachnida; order Araneae; family Araneidae; genus Argiope; species Argiope bruennichi. The sequence continues at coordinate 55,908,869 of NC_079159.1, read as the reverse complement.
TTTACATACATATTGTTTGGAACTCACCGTATGAGCTAGGTGACGCGTTCGATTTTACAATAAATATATCGTAGCGAATCATTCAAATTTGCAATTCTAATTTCCTTCTGGACTACGATTGTCTTTCATTACTATGTAAGAACGCTCCTATGTGCATATTCCTAGTCAAGTGCCGAAAGGAAGGAGCCGTAAGTTCGAGATTGTGTAATATTTAAGTTACTACTAAACTTTAGGACCATAAGAAAATACTGAGACAGGTATCTAAGAAGCAAACACACACACACACACACACACACACACACACACACACACACACACACACACACACACACACACACACACACACACACACACACACACACACACACACACACACACACAATCCATGATACATAAGATCACTGCAAACAGGATATCTCCTTTTGCACGAGTCTCATCTGCTGTTCTTCTAATGCATAAGTGCATGTTTGTATTAATAGAAGGGAATAAGGATTGTCATAAACGAATAACTGCTCAGAATAAAAAAATGATAAACTCGTCAAGAGAAAGAAAAAGATCCCGGATTCATATATATTGAAAAAAAATAGTCATAGTTGAAAAATTAAGTCTACTAAGTTACATTCAATGGGTAATTAAACAGAGTATATATATATATAATTTGCTTTTTTAAAAGTGTTGTGATGACAAATTTATTATTTATAAAGTTACAATTTTGTAACGCTTATTAACTAAATGCTTATTTCCTTAGATTGTCTCCTATTAACTGATGCTGTCTAAGCGATATAACAAAAACAAAAGAAAATTCTTTTTTAATTTATAAAAGGGAAATAGGTTGTAATAATTGTTTGGTATTTTTTTTTATCCCAATGCTTGCCGATATTCCCTTTGTTACCACGTGCCACATTAAATAATTCATAGCGTGCTTGGGACTTTCAATTTTCATACGCATCGTTTGACATAAATGAAGTAGCGAAAGCATCATGAAAATATTTGACCTGAATTCAAATGAAATCGAATATGATTTTCCAAAAAGGACTTTGATGTAAGAAGATATTTATTGTTATTAGGTAAGTAGGGTATCCAAGTAGGCTTCTTATACTGAGAGGAAAGGAGATATATAAAGCACGCGATTTGACTGGGTTAATGTTTTACCGAAGAAATTAGAAACATACGCAAAAAAAAAAAAAAGATTTTATGAAATTAAAAATAAATTTTATTTGAATATTGCACGAATTACAGCAAAATTACTAATGCCGTCATTTATTCTGAAATTACTAATTTCAGAAGTTTTTATTTTTAAATATATTAAGCTTATAAAATGGCGCTTTCTTTATATAGAGGAAAATTACCTAGAAAATGCTATATCAATTTGTGGTATATTTTATTTTTTGAAATGCTATGTCAACATTAAAAGTAAAGTATTATCTAAATAGTGGCTTCTGAATGCTGAATTGCGATTCTTAATTTTTAAGAAATTTCAGCGATAGAATATTGAAAAATTAAGTGAAAAAGTTTCTAATTTCTAAAAAAATATTTTTAAATTTTTTTTAAAGAATCAGATTATATTCTGAGAAATAATTTAACAAACAGACTATTCATTAGAAACGTTGTTTTTAAAATGGGAATAAATTTGCTATTTAAAATAAAGAATTAATGAAAGTACAAGGTTTTCATTATTATCTCATTAGTTTTATTTTGTAGATTGTGCTATTTCAAATTTAATAGAATAAAAATAGAAAATATATAAAAAAAAATCTGAATGAAATTCAAAAAATTTTGTCTCATAGACATTCTCGATAATGATGTTTCCGAGAATGCAAATACTTTTTTGGTGGATTAAATTGCAAGAGAATTAAGGAATCTTGAAATAAGAAACTATAAAGATAAAAAATTACTTGAGGTCACAAAATAAGTACAAGATAAAGGATAAGGTAAATAAGCATAAGGAGTAAAGTGTAAATTAATACAAAATAATTTTACCTGAAAAAAAATTTAGCAATTATTTCGTTCAAAAATTTAACAGTTAATTTAACTATAATGATAAACTAAAAATGAAAATAATTTTTTTATTAAATTAATTTTAAAAAAATGGAAAGAAAAGAGAAAGAAATGGAAAAAAACCAACATATTTTTTATTCTTTCAAAATATTTTAAATTGCACATGATTAATAAATATTGGCAGTATTCCAAGCGGATGCAATAAATAGCACGCACGATAAAATTTTTGCAAAACAATGGAAAAATTGCTCTTTCTCAGAAATGTCAATACATTTGAGTTTAAAGTAGCAGATACCGCTATTGATAATTAAATGATCACTTTTCACAAGAATAACATGTTTTTAAACCTTTTAACATAGTTCTTTTATTTACAAAAATACAATTATTTAAAGCAAGCGGAAATTATATTTTTATCGCTGTCATTGATCTCATTTAAAGATAGTTAGCAAACAATTCCTTAAAACGCATCGGTAGCGATTATTTAAGTATCGAATCAAGATCTTTAACTTGGCGAGCGATTTCGGTCAACAGATGTAACCCTTCTCGGCATAGAGCATCGTGACGTCACACCGTAGGTAACCGATTCTCTTTTCATTCATGTTTCTGGCAGAAGTCGGAGAATTTTTCACAGATAACTTGTTCCGAACGCGCGCTTTTTACCATTCATTTTTCTTTTACTCTCTAGACGTTTGAAAATCCGTTAGACATATGTTAAAGAAAATTATTTCGACTGAGCATCGGTGGTAAATTGATGTGCAAATTTTTGTTTAAGTGTACAATAATATTTTCTCTGTATTGTGGAAAATGCTATTTATTTTCTATTTTTCTGAACAAAGTGACGAGCTAATGCCTGTATTCATTCTATATGATAAAAACGTTAGCGCAATAAGAAATTATTTATTCTTTTGTAATAATTGGAACAAAGCTATAAACATTAAAATTTAGCTTGTTCATGATTTACTTTCGAGAATGTGAAAAGAATACAATACATATATATATATATATATATCATTAAATGTTAATTTTTTTTTCTCATTTAATTCATTTTTCATTTCATTTTCAACTTTTCAGAAGACAGTCTTTTTAGAAACTGATAAATTTTATTTTGATGAACTATTAAAAATATTCCTCAATGCATACTAGTTTTTTTAAATACAGAAGGAAAGATGGATATGTAAAATAGAAAAAATATTACTTTTAGAAGTTCTTTTTAATAATTTGAAAATTCTGATTAAATCAATGTATAAATCATTTGCGCGTTATGCCTTTTAAATCTTCTTTCTATATTAAAAATTGATAAAATTTTCAATTAATTTTTGCTTCAATTTTTGCCAGAATGAAGATTATTATTGTTATGTATTAATATATTTGATTTGATTTTAAAAATGAAATTTAAAAAAGTTTGTAAAGCATTCTGAAAGATTAAGTCTTTGCATTTTTTGAAATGGTAGTTAATAAATACTCAAAAAGTGGTTTAATTAAGTTAATTAATAATAATTATAGATTAAACAGTATTTCAAATTTTAAAAATAAATTTTGGCTTTAATGCTATACAAATTCATGATTAATATTAGGAGCTGTCGGAAAAATTCTTTCTGGTGACGTTACTATTTAATCTGTATGATTAAACATAAAATATATGAATTAATTAGACTGAAGACTGAAAACATATTTTCATGTCTTTTGCAAATAATTCTTATTCATACTTTTTTTTTGGAATTATTAAGAATTTTTTCAAAGAACTAGTAAAGAATGTTTTCTATATATAAGCAATGATATTAGAATTTTTTCTTGTTCAAATGACGGGACGATCAGAGTTAAATACTTGCATGAAATGTTATATTGAGAACCCTACAGTAATTACCAGTTATTTAAAAAAAATATTTGACTGAATAATTATTTATTTAAGGCAGAGATGAAAAAACTTATTTTTAAAGAACACCTATAAAAAATACAAACAAAACAAAACAAGACCTCCTAGATGATCAGTATAATTTATTTCAAAATTCAATAATACAGAATATTTATTAAAAAAATTCTTTTAATGATAATGCGATGAATAAAACCGAGATTGCAAATCTAAAATCTAGAAATGTAAGCATTTCTAATATTAATATTTATTCATATTAGAAATGTATACATAGAACACATTTCTAATATGTATAGTGTTTCTATAGTATAGCATTTATAATGTCTTATTATTTTTTTATATTATTAATTTTAAATCTGCGGTGGATGGCTCAATATTATCTCTATGAGACCGTGGGTGGTAATTTGCCAATCATTGATTTAAGATATTCATACCGACTATTTAAACTGAATTAATTATCTTGATAGATTATTAATATAAATGGAATATTATTCTATTAAAGAAAGCTATAGTACGGCTAACTCAAAAATAAACAACTAATTTAAATAACAGGAGATGAGCAAATTTCATCTACTTTCTCTCATATTCTTGCTTTCCAAAAGTCATTTAACTCTCGGTAAATTTTTAGAGGCCATGATTCAGAATGTCTTGGGTCACCTTTCTTGTTTTTGAATTCCTGTACCATTAGGTTGAATACAGAAAGTGCCTGAAACAGTTTCATTTGAATGTATTGTAGTATGAAGTGAGATAATCTAAAGCCCTTATTTTAAAGAGAAACAAATTTTCAAGAATTATTTTGAAGAAGTATTGCTTTTAGTCAACATTTCGTAGTAGAGTCGAAGTTTAATAGAATACCAGAATGATAAATACTTGATACATTTCAAATCTTATGTTGTTCAGGGAAATATATTGCATTAAAAATTCAATTAAAAGTATAAATACACAATTATTATACTTTAATGAATATTTTTATGAACATCATAACAAAAGAATTCAAATATTTTGCATTAATTAACATAGCCTAGTGTATTTGACAAAATACCATAACAATTGAAAACAATGTATATTGTATATCAGAATGTCAGATCTTATTCGTGTTTGTAATTGCTTGTAAGAAAAATTTCTTATTTTTTTAAATTATACTTTGTCATAAACTTTTAAACATTGATAGCCATCTAAATTTCCTTCAAATATAAACAATTCTTGATCACAAATTTTGATAAATGAAACGGAAATGTCCATTTAAAATGTTTCTTCGCATTCTATTCTAAATTTTCATTTCATTAAAATATTTATCTCCATTTGAAATGTTCATTCAAAAATTTTATATTGGTTATATTTTGGGAATATCTCAAAGATTTCCTTCGCAATTTTTTTTACTATGATACATACAACAATTTGTTTCTCTACAACTTATAGACCTAATTTTAAAAACAACAAAAAATTTCAGAAGAATTTCATATGAAATTTTAATTTATAAACAAATAAATATCAAAATTTTTCCTATAGATTTATAATTTTATAAATAAAATTATCACCTTCTAGGAAAGAAATAGAGAATTTTCGTTTATTTAAATGAAGGTATTAAAAAAAATTTGGAACATTTTCAACTTAAAAATTTATTGCAATTTAATTCACTAGAAAATCGTTTTTAAATCTGCTTGAACCGAAGTTCTTTAAAAACGAATAACTGAAATATGATTAAACGAATTCAATAAGATGAAACAATTCTGTTGAGGAAGTGTATTATTTTTTCATATACAAGTTCAGTAACATTTAAGTTTGCTTTCTTTTTCGTGTTTAGTGCGGTGAATTAAAATAATGAACAAATAGAACTCACAGTAAGCAAAGAAAGATGTAAATAATCTAAAACTTAAATTCATTGACATAATATTAAATCATAATAATATAATTATAATGACCAATTCATGGAACGTTTGTAGTTTAAAAATTAGAATATTTAATGAATGATATGCAGTCATTTTACAAGTTGTATTTCCTTTAAAAAGTTTGAAAATGGGCACATTTTTAAAAATTAAATAATTATTTAAACTTATTTATTACAACATCATTTAACTATCTAATATGTAATACAAATAGATTTACATAAAAAAAATATTTCATACACTAGAGTTTCATTTTTTTTCAATGAAATTCAAAGAATCCCGAATTAAAATTAGTTTTAATCTTAAGAAAATAGTGCCTAAGGCTCTGTACAGTAAATCAAATAAAAACTATTAACTTAAATTTTTATATACATGAGTATTTATTTACAGATGTTTCTATTTGTATTAGTTCTCGTATTTAAAATATGATAAAAGGAAGGAAAAAAAAAAAACCCTGTAAAAGTTTGACCTTGATATTTTGACGAATTCCAAAATTCCGTTTGGTGGTGTCATGTTTATGAACACATAATCGCCAATAACTAGAATCGCCAATATTAGAATACAACATTTTCTGCAAAACAAATTCTCTAGTAAATTTTGGACTATTTCCATTTTAAGGATGTTTTCCCATCAGTGTACATGTAAACGCGAGAATTCAAAAACACTACATACCAAATTGGTGAAAATTAAATATGTAACTAGCCAATTAGAATTATTGATCTGATTTTGTACCAAATCTGCCAACGAGTTAAATATTCTTTGCCATATCTCTGATAGGCGAATCTAATAACTGCAAAACACAACAAACTAATTAAGAAATTAGGTATAAGGTCTTGACATCAAAACGCATATTATATCAAATTTTAGAGCTAATCGATAAAGAGGAAAGAATCATATTCGACCCTATACTAAACCCAACATGAACGGTATTGTTGTGTTAGTGAGAAAGTAGAGAAAAGAACATCTCCCACTAATAAATTCTGTTGTTATGGATGCCGAAAGAAATAACTTTCTAACGCTATTACTATTGATGTATAAGTTTTCAAAATCGCATGTGCTTTTAATCAAGATTATAAAGTTCTAGCGCGTGGTAATTCTAGATTCAAAATTAATATTAAAGATGGAGAAATACGAACAACCCTAAGAGTGTTTGCGGATAGATTACAAACATTTTAGCGAAATCAGGCGAAGACAAAACAAAATTAGGTAGTTACTGACAGATACTTTCAAACTCGTTATATCTTATAACTTCAAACAATATCCATAAAATATAATACAGAATTTACATATAATAAGTAAAAGCTTAGAAATTACAAAAGTTTTAAAGAATTTTGAGATGATAAAGTACTTGAAATAATAAAATAAAATACAGAATATCAAACATAATATAAGATAATAACAATAAAAGTAAATGAAAAATGGAACATAAATAAAAAACGGAAAATATAAACAAATATAAAGTATAACATCCCATAAGAAAAAAGAATAAGATAATAGAATAGATAAAAGATAATTTAAGATGCTTTTTATAATATGAAAAAGAAGTATATATGCAAATAATATATGACATTTAGCAAAGCATAGCAATGCTCAAAATCTCATTTTGTAAGTTTTGTACTTTCTAAGTATTAATATGCTAAGTATTAATATGTCAATATATTTTTACAATGTTTTTGATTTCAATTTTTCCCGTCTTATGCCGAATCAATTTCAAAATTCCCATAGTTCTATAACTGTTTGGATAGAATTTTGCTCTTATTAGTTTGTAGTTTGGGCATCCATAAATATAATGTCCAGCATTTCCCTCATTAGTACCACAATAGCAATCTGATGATTTTCGAAAGAAACGACTTTGATATATTGGAAAACAACCATGAGTTATCAACATTTGATTTAACATTTGGTTTTCTTTTTGAATTAACTGCAAGCCAAAAAGAAACTTTGAATTATTATATAACTTCCATCTAGTTTGCCATTTTCGCATAGTTAATTTTCTAATTTTAAGTTTAATCCATGACTTGGGAATTTTCAGATGATAATCTATTGTTTCTCTTTCTTTTGCCTTTTTTGCTAGAGAATTTGCATACTCTTTACCCATTTTAATAATATGGTTTTTATACGATGAAATTTTATATTGGATTTATATTTTAACATTCCTTTGATCTTAATAATAATTAGTTATTAGTGTTTTGTGGATTTGCCATGAATACTGATCGGGAGTTGGTATAAAGATGAATTTCTCCTCCATTTTCTCAATTGCTTTAAAAATAGCTACTGCCTCTGCCACTTTATTGAATTTTATAATTACTTCCCAAAGTATTTTATCGTTTCATTAAGGTATACAGCACCACCACAACCTTTTAAAACAATTTTGAACTGTCAGTGACTATGGTTTTGGTTTTATTCCCAAGAAATAGTGATATTTTCCCAAGGTGGGAAGTCAATGTTTTCAGAAGCTTTCGTGTTTCAACACTGCTAATCAATGCAAAAACACAATGGCATATTATGTTTTTGTCATTGTAAAATCAAATAAATAATATACGTAATTAAAAGTAACACTTAAATTGATTTAAAATTTCTGCTTTCAGAGAGAGATGATAAAAGATGCTGCAAGGATTGTTTGGAAATGGTTATATTTCACAGTTACGATGTTTTTAATATTTATAAAGCTTAATTCCCAAACAATTATATCATTTGTATATTATACATAATATTTACCGTTAGGATATCTACTAAATTTTAATGCATTTTCTATTAAATCGTGAACAAAAACTAAATTAAACATTTTCGTGTTTATTTTTTTTTAAAGGAATAAGATCGCTACTGTAAAAGTTTTCTTATATTCAAAGCTTATTACAAGAGAATGAGATAAATTTCATTCTTTTTTTCATTGGAAAAGATATGCAAACCCTAATGTTAAAATTTAATGCAATTTGATAATAATACCGTATTTAGAATCAATTATATTAAAAAGATAAATTATTATAAAAATTGAAAAATATACTATATAGTTACAGCTCACATTAAAGAACTGCTTTGAGATTACTAAAAAAATTACTAACTAATTAAATATTACTAAACAAAATTATTAAAAAATACTAAAATAATGAAATTGACTTTAATCTCATGTTCATTGAGTTCGTTGCGGTATTCAGTTTCTGCACATGATGCTTTCATGATGAGATACATTAACAACTTGATCTTATTTTCGATTTCAGTGATGTGTTAATGCTTCCATGCAGAAATGAACTTATTATTTTTATGTTGCAATGGCTAATTCAATAATTGCAGAAAGCTTCCATTAAAGATTTCGCTATCACAAATTTCGTTTGAATTTTATGAATTGAGAAACGTGATACGCATCTTAAGCTTATATAAACTTGAATATCCTTTCCTGAGACAATCTAAAAAATTTGACTTTGAAAATACTGCCAAACCTTTTTTTAAAAATTATTTTATAATGGTAATCAAAAATACTTAAACTTATAAGTATTTATTAATCTCACCTGTCAGGAATTAGAATTTAATAAAACTATTTCTGGTTATGCTAACAAGTAGTAATAGTAAAAACAAAAATGAGTAGAAAATGAAAATGAAAGCAAAAATAGTATATTTCAGAGTATCGAAACGTTTTATTAGTTTCAAAGAAAAGTAAATTTTATTGACTTCCATTTTTTTTAATAATTTTATTTTCAAAATGTAATCGAAATACACAGTTAAGTTGCACATTAGTCGGAAAAATCTTGAAGGAAACTTTTTGCATGCAGTTATTACACATATTTAAACAACAACATAAAGCCCAGCAGTTTATACGTCATAACTCAAAATTAATAGAAGTTTACAAAAGCAAAAATCTTATAGTTAGAAGCTATAGGCAAAGAAAGAAACAGATCGCGTGAGAGAAGCGGTGTTCATGAAAACAAATATATTAATATCTTTTTATTGCATTTAGTAAACGTGAGCTTTCATCTAGAAGCTAAAACGAAAACACTAGTTTTCCTCTTGCTGCTGAGGAGAAAAAAAAAAAAAATATTTGTGTACATTCACGTTACTCGGTGAAAGAACCTGTTTACTATCTTTAGATAATTCCTATTGCGCAACCTTTCCAGGTTTCTAAATTTAATCTAAAAAAAAGTGTTTTTAAAAATCAGTCGTTTAATAAGGAATATCTTTGAGTATTAAACTCTTTAACCCTTTAAAGGGCCATTTTTTCTAATCATATTATGTTGAAATATTTTTAGGCTTGAAATTAGAAAAAGAAAAGGGATTCATTTAGCTTATTAGATAAATTTAATTTGATTAATTAATTAATTTGGTTAATTAATAATTAAGTACCAAATCAAGACACATCATTTTGTCTGAGATAAAGAACTGAAGCATCTAAGTTTCTGACTTGCTAAAAAAATTTGTCAGAACTTATGCCAACCTACATAATTTCATACAAAGATTGATAAATTTGGTGGGAAGCATACTTCCCACTGCCCTAGAAAGGGTTAACCTGCGTTTTGAACGAAAAAATAAATCGCCCAATGATTTTAATGAAAATTAGAGGAGATTAAAATCAAAGCAAAGAAAGATATTTTCTGTTGTTCTAAATCGAATTTACATAATAAATTACAAAATAAAATATTTGACTACTATTTCTTTACAATAATTTCTGAAAAATTGCATTTCAAAAATAATGAAGAAAATAAATTCATTCCCACAAATAAATTATTAGAATATCTTTACATAGGGATATCAACTGGTTATAATTTAAGGTGCGAAAGTGGAATATCGTGACTCAGATGAAATTTTAAGCATCTAAAATCTTGCTGGAATCGAAAACACTTTCTTAAATCATTCTTTCATTATTTCATTGATAAAATATGCAATAATCATCGTGTATAAATTGATTTATAATACAGCATGATAATTAAATAAGTGTTTATTAAAAAGCATTCTTTTTCGTATATATTCTTTTATATACACTAAATATATTCTTTCACGGAGTTAATGCTATCCGCGCTCTAGAAAACTGTAAAATCGGCGGTTCAAAAGCTCCGAGTGAAGGGATAAAAATAATTAATGCTTTGCAACATTCGTTTAAAGATGTCTAAATTACCTTACATGACACGTGTCAAAGAAATCTCTATCACAATCTCATAGTATAAAATCACTGCGGAAAAATATTTTGTTCTCTTTTTGCTCTTTTGCTCTTCTCTTGTGTCGTGGACTGACGTATCTCGTCTAAACAATATATTTCTGAATTACAAATGATAATTTAATAATACATTACAAGCATTAAATTAGATGTATGAATACAATGATTTTTTATATCAACATTTTTGGAATTCATTCATAGAGTGGATTAACCATTATAAAATAATACCAGCTTTTAATGGTGAGAGAATTAACTCCCACTATTAAAAGCTTTCATAAAAAGAATTTCAAGAAATTTTAATTAACCTGAAATTTGAACTGGTATCTTAACTATAGGATGATAGTTTGCATAGGACATCTGACAATAATTAAAAAAATAAGGAACATTTCCTGTATTTTTACAAAAACTTGATGTAAATTCTATTAAATTTTAAAATGAAATTACAACGATAATTTGATGTTCATCTTTTTCCTTGTTACAGTTTTTTTCGATTTTATTTCTTTACTTTTTCTTCCCTCTCTTGTAAGTAAATGTGATTACTTTATGCTAATTAGTCAGCATAGGTATTTTCGAATTACTGGCGCCACCTAAGAGCCTTAAAATAAGCAATTTGACCCTTATTCTCTTTCATGAGATCTAGAAGTCCACCTTTGGTGATTACAAAATTCTTCCTCCTTAATGCTTAGCACGTGTCAGGAGATAGTATTCTCAATTTAATGGCGCCACAAGTTTCTGTGGTTTTCTGAGAACTCCCATGTAATTCGGTACGCTATTAGAGACAATATTAATTTTAATATGCGGTTTCGCAACACGGAAGTGAGCATTAAGATCTTAGAGCACACCATCCGTCTTCCCAATCAACCATAGTCTTAATATTCATATCCATTTGAGGTCAATAACCAATCATACAATTTCTCAGAAAAGGCTTGCTGGACAATGTGACTTCAGGTAAGGCGACTGATTTATGGAAAGGGTACAGAAAAAGTACGAAGTCGTGCTCACTACTGTGGCGGGCGCCATCAAGGTACTGGCGTCAGAAACACCTTTGGTGGGCCAAGAAACAGGGCGTGAGCGTGCACGGACTTAGGAAAGTTCCTGTAGCTAAATTACTGAAGAGAATTGTTTTATTTTTCAAAGTATATTCCTTTTACATGCAAGGAACTTATAAGTAATATTTAGATTAGGACATGACTTATTAATTGCAAATAAGATCAGACATTTGCATTTCCGACAGAGATACATTCCCTGTGGGAAGTAATTATTTGTTAATCTCACAGCTTTGGTAATTACTTTATATGAACTCATTAGTAATGAAATAAAAATGCTTTACCATTATAAATGTCTAAAGAAGGATATTTGTTTTGATGCTGAGAAATCATTGACAAATGGTATTCGTCCAATATCTATATCTTCCTTTTCTTTTTACACTGATTCTATAAAATAGTGATGTACAACAATTCTAAAACATGATTGTCAGTAGTTCTTCTTCTAAACTTTTAAGAATCGGCACAATGACTGATAAATATTTTAAAATAATCCATAAGATCAACTATCACATCTAAAATTTGCTACAATTTGCATGTATTGCAGTAATTAAGAACATGAAATCAAAATACTTAATCCATTTCCAATTCTTTATTACTATAAAATAAAATTTCTGTTTCTAAATGTGTAATACAGTTTTTAATTTTTTAGCCACAAAAATTTATTAATTTGAATATGTGAATTGAGAAGTAAAATACTAATTTTTAATTCAATGAATAACATCAATATTTACATTTACACGAGAACTAGGAACATGTCTACAGGGATAGTTTTACAATAAATAGAGCAGTTTTTATTACTTTTCATGTATACACCTTCTTGTTAATCTATAAAAGTTTGATTGAATTATAGGAATTTTTGGTGCATGACAATTTAAAATGCTTCATAAAGTTTAAGTGAACTTAACTAATTAAAACATATTGATCTTTTGAGAGATACAATTTAGTAAAATTATATTAGCCTCCTTCTTTTTTCTTCATATACATGGGCGAGAAGTTAATTATAAATAACCGGTTGTATCATCTGGAGGAAGGGGTATCCTAATGGGTTGGGGTCAAGTTTCCTCCATATCGATGATGAAATGTACTTCCCGTTATTTGTGTTGTGGTTAGTGATGTCTGTTTGGATTTTGACATCAATTCTCTTATTGATGTCTTGACAACCGTAATTCAGAATACCTTATGCGCCAATGCAGGGCGGGAATTTACTAAACAAATACCGCCCCCCCCATGAAAAGATGAATGGTTTTCAGTGTTATTTGTTGTCGGTATATTCCAAATAAGATTTTCATGCATAAATCTGCTTTTATTATAGAGGAACTACAATTTTTAAAAAATTATTTATTGTCTAATTTTTTTTTGTGAACATGCTTGGCAATATAGGAAATAAATGTGCTAGATTGTATAAAGTTTCGAATCTACACAGAATATAATTTGTGGGTCTATGTTAGCCATTGTTAGTCATTAGTCCTTTGTTATAAGCCTGGCTGATCGACCTTAGAGAATGACCATTTTTTACACATCGCCTAAGTGCATGAGAATTTTTACTGCTTTCATTTAAGTATTGCATCGGACTAAATAATATTTGAATCACTAATGCCTTGTAACAGAAAAATAAATAAATAAATAACAAGTTTGCCAATGAATTGTTCTTGTGAAATTTGCAGTTAAAAATTTAAATTTCGGATATCTGAAACGCCTGATTAGTTTTTTTTTCTTTACGACTGAATATCCAACCTTTAAATTTATTTGTAATATAGCTTTTTGTATTTTTTGTTAGCCATTGTTGGATACAACACTAGATCTTCAGCAACGAAATACATATTTTCAATCACAGAACCAATAATTAGAAATAAGTTTTAAAGAAAGTAACATCTTCTTTCTTTATTTTAAACACTTGCTTTTGGCCACTTGAAAAGTAATTCTTGATTTTAATTTTGGCCACTTGAAATAACTCTTGATTGAGAAGTAATTTTTGATTTCTTGCTGAACTGTTGCGGCTCATATGGCTTCAAAATAAAATTAAAAAAAAAACATTCTTTGCTTTCCATATTTTGGGTTGTTTTTTTCACTCAGAGATGATCAAAATTCTATTTTGATGTTGTTAATCTAAATCTGAAATATGACAAATGGCCATGTAGAAAATTTTTCAAATTTTATGACAACTGAAATATTGGAAGTTAATTATTGATCATTATTGAATTATTTCGATCAATGCAAAGGATAGATCCATAATACCCGATTTATTACAGAAACTACTAGACTACCGAATGTAAAATTATAAGAAAAAAGTGACATGTCTAGCAAAAAATTTAAAAGGTATAACGCTATCTTTTATTAGCTGAAACATTTCTTAAAATGCTTTTTTTTTGTTACTTTCAATATTCCTTCTATTTCTTGTTAATTAAAAAATAATATATAAATTTGAATCCCAGTTTTGCAACGACTATATATGAACAGAAAAAAAAATAATGAAGTAGTTTTTTAGACATTAATAACCTTTTGTTTCGCATTTATATTGACGTTACTATTTATTGAAATAATTATATATATAGATCATAGCAATGAAATATGGATTAGGAAATAAAAATATGTATTGCGGTAATTTCAAAAGTGTTTTGTCAATTTCTAAGGCTCAAACGAAAGATCGTGTTTGATAAATATTTTTTTATTACTCTTAACAAATTGAATACATAAGAAAATTATATTAAACGGACAAAATAATCTTAGAATTTAAAAAAATGATTTCACAACTTTTTGTGACATTCGAAGTCAATAAAGGTATTCGGAGGGTATAAAACAATTTGAATAATATTTTTCCTTAATTTGGTTTCAACAATTCTGATGTACAACAATTTGAAAACATTTTTTTTTTTTTGGTTTACTGCAATATAGTTTTGCATGACAATGATTTATTATAATAATAATCTGGTACTAAGAAATAGAGCTATCTAATTGTTTTTTTCCCAAGGTAGTAAAGACAAAGTTTTCATGAGAAGGATTTTCATCATTCTTCCATTTCAGCTCTAATTTCAAAATTAATTTCATATTTCATTTTTCATTTTGAAAAGCATGTTCAAATAAATATAATTTTTTTTTCTGAGTAGGAGATATAAAAGTTATTTTTACAAAAATTAATGCAAAGAAAAATCACATTTTAATAAAACGATTTTTATTACAAACTAATTACTATTATTAAGAACTAATTGCTAAACATCTTTTCTTCTTACTGAGAATCAGCAGAAAACTCACGGTGCATATAACATGTAGTAAATGCACTTATTTAATTTTAGCTTGGTCAAATAGGTCTATCATAATTTAAGAGAAGAAAAAAAAATTCTTTCATTCGAAGCAATTGATATAGGAATGATTACTAATATTTTCTAAAAGTTTTCTTATTGCTAAAAACTTTTCAGCATTACACACGCGCACAGCTCCCACAAGAGATTTCTGTGATTATTCCAGACTGGTTACTTATTTGAATCACAGTTCAAACGCCCCAATAATTCAAGTTTATTGAAACTGACATCTGTCCGTTTTTTTAACGGAAGGTTGCATCTGCTTGGAATTCATTTAATAGTGGGTACCATCTAGTGGAAGGTACATGAAATCCTGTAGAGCGTTTTGTGTTAGAGCAGCCATTACTAATTTCATTTATAAAATAGTCAAGGCATGTCAAAAAGACAGAAGCTCGAAAGTTTTCTTCTGTATTGATGAATATTACCTTGTATTCACACCACTTGGAACTTTTGCAAAAAAAATTGTGGTTCATTTATTATGTCTTTTTTTTATTATTCCTTTTCCTTTGAAAGCACGTACAGATTTGTCTCAAATGAACTCGACACAATAATAAATTGAATTGAATGAACAGGTCAT
Source organism: Argiope bruennichi (assembly GCF_947563725.1). Taxonomy (NCBI): domain Eukaryota; kingdom Metazoa; phylum Arthropoda; class Arachnida; order Araneae; family Araneidae; genus Argiope; species Argiope bruennichi. Next base: position 55,893,053 of record NC_079159.1, on the reverse strand, counting down.
ACGAGAAATATAGCATCCGGTATTCCACTAACAGATAATTTAGCATCTCCTCGGCTTGAAAGCATGATTTGCAGATTAGTTAGAAGCAAATATGCCAAACTCACGTGGCCTAAAAGTGGAACAAAACGTGGTTTGAAAAGAGAAATTTTAGCATACTCTGTCAATTTTTAAAGCTATTCATTTATTTTTCGTGTTTTTTTAAAAAAATTCCTTATTGTTTTAAAACTTATTTTTTTATGGAAGTAATTTCATGAATTGCAAGAAAGAAAATATGTTTAATTTAAGTTAAAATTAAAATTTAACTTTTAGATGTTATCTGTTTAAAATTTTAGCTTAGAACAGTACGTATGGATGGATTTAAATTATATCTTCTCTTCAATCACTACACATTTAGTTTCTTCTAATGTAATATAGAATTTCATACATTAAACAAATAATCACAATTGTAGTTTCCGTTGATTATCATTGCGTTGTATTATTATTATTATTTTTTTTTTTGTAAAATATGATGCAGGATACCATTTCTAAAAATCAATTTTATATCTCTATAAATTTAAGCTTTTAATATCGAAAGACATGCATTCCTGTTATATGTCCTGGGGAATGATAGAATAATCTATACCTATATAAAGCTCAATGTGTGTGTGTGTGTGTGTGTATGTTGACTCTCTACAGGCCAGACCGTTTGAACTACAGCTACCAAATTTGGTACTGTATACCTTGGAGATCGGGAATGTGCACCTAGGGTTCCTTTTTTTTGAATTTTTAATTAAAATTTTAATTATTAGATAAAAACTAACTTTTCCGCCAAAAAATCTTTTTATTTTCCCCACCGCCAAATGAGTAAGGCTTCAGTTTTTTTTCCCCAACAGTAATGAGGCTAGGCTTAACATTTTTTGGCCAATTATTTCAAACGATTCTATTTATTTTCTTAATGTTTGATGCATTTAAAATTAAACGTTGTTAATTAATCGATCTTTCAGATTCATTCTGAAATACTTTTGAATTAAAATAAAACAGAATAAAGGAAATTAAAAATTTCTAATCTGCATAGCGTTACCCCAACTGGAGTAGAAAAATTCACGCATTTGAGTTACCGTAACTGGCGTTGAAATTTCATGCATGCGCATTGTGTTCTGATTGTCGTGACTGATTGCGGACTTGATTTAAATTATTTTTAGGTTAGTTGCATGCTTTTGTAATTAAATAGTATTTATGTTAGTTATATATTTTTTGTATATGCTTATAGTTTTAAGTACATCGTTTTTTAAGTAGTCTTTTTTTAACCTGTTTTCAACCAATTATTTTAAACGATTCGTTTTGTTTTCTTAGTGTTTGATGCATTTAAAATTAAACATTGTTAACTAATCAATCTGGTCATGATGAATCTGAGAAAATTTTGTTGACAAATTTTTGAAATATTATATAAATTAAGAAAGATATTCTTTAGTGTCCATAAAGTTTAAACGTCCAGTGACTGTTTTCAGTAATCATATTACAAAAAAAAAAAAAAAATACTTTGTTTCAGTAAAAAATATTATTATATTAATTGCAGATTAATCATTTCCACTTTAATTTAAAGTATAAATTCTACGGGAGCTAACAGAAAATTAGAGAGATACATATTACATTATAACTGAAGGCCTTTATAATATTATATATCAAAATGTGAAGTTTTAAAATATTTTGATGAAGAAGCTATTAAAGTAGGAATTGGATAATATATTTCATTATTAAAATTTTAACGAACATTAAGATTGGCGAACCGGCTGGTCACCAAAGGTGGCTAGTATAATATAAATTTGGAGTTACATCCATTGCCCGCTTAATTCACCAAACCTCAAGAATCATATTGTAATTTTTTTGGGATCACTAGGTGATCCGAGCTAACTTCGGTGACTCGTCATATTATTATGCATTTCTGCTAAGAATAATAAATTAAAAATAGATTTATCACTAAAAGTAAATCCAAACTATTTCAAACTGCATGAATTGCTAACATTTATTTTTCATCAATTATTAAACACCAAATCATCAATTTCTAAAATTAATTTTTTTTTTGGCAGCAGAGATATATATATATGAAAATATTAGAAGATAATATTAGGCAAAAGATTTTAAACTATTTATAAATCAAAATTGAATTTACATCCTTTTCCTTATTTTGATACGACCAAAAGATTAATCAAAATTGACGGAAATAATTTTAAAAACTTATAACTTGTTAAATGCCAACGATGGAGAACTTTAGTTACATTAATTTAGTCTTATCAAACAAGTTTAATGAACTACATCTTATCACAAAAAAGATACCATATTATTTTAATAATACAATATTTTTTGTTACATTATTTTAAATTATATTTGATAAATACTGATAGAGCATTCTAAGTGGTTAGGTATATTCCAATTTGTCGAAATTAATTGGCGCCGAAAATTGGCGGTGCTCTGTAGTTCTTAAACTCCGTCCGTATGCAAACAATTTTTAAACATTGATTTCGTTAATTACGAATGAAATTTCTTATGATTGATTCTTTAAAACTTTCATTTGTCCTACCTTCCTGTTTCTGACGATCTTGATTTTTAATCGGAACTGCTAGATTTAAATTCGCCTGCCTCCTGGCATAGGGATAGCGCGTCTTCCAAGTGATCTGGGCGTCTGGAGTTCGAGTCCCGGTTTGGGCATGGTTGTTCGATCTGTGAGATGTGTGAATGTGCCCTTCTGTAAAAAAGAGTTGTGCAAGCGACTGAGTGATGCGTGAGTACCAAAGTCGTACTCTTGGCCGTAGTTGGCGCTACAAAAAAAAAAAAAAAAAAAAAAAAGAAAGAAATAATAATAATAAAAAAAAAAAAAAAAATAAGAGACGCTTTTCCACCAGCTTAAATGGCTGTCTTCGTAACAGCTTGCTTGTCCATGGCAAGTGCCGTAAGAAACAACAACAACAGATTTAAATTCAATGTTTTTCGTATTATCCTTCTTCAAAAAAAAGTATGCATCGAAGCAAACACGTAAATAAACCGATCATGCGAGCTGCTGCCAAATGTCGATTAACGAATTCGGCCTGATTTTGCATCCATGTAAGTGTTTTATATATATCGATTATTAAAGCATCGAAGTTTCAGTTTTGTGTATAGGTACTGACTTGAATATATTTTACTTCAAAAATATATGTTTCAATAGCTTGCCAAATATTTTTACTACTGATCCAATTGAGTTTGGCTAATTTTGCTTTTTTTTATTCTGAAAGCCATCTTAATCAAGATAAAGTATTGTAAATGTAAGACAATGATGTAAGGTGACAATACAAGTTTTTAAATATAAGAAAATATTTTATATGCTCGTTTTTAGCTTATCTGTATTTACATTGATAGCAAAATACAAATTTTCACATTTTGCGTACCAGTTATTGTAATAATTGTAATTAAATATTGCAGTTGAATTTTTAAATTCATTTCCGAATTTTAGTTTGCTTTTTTAATTTTATGCCGCCTGATTGCCCTTTTGAGACAGATGAAAATGCTTAACTATTTTTAATGATTTGTATTTAATTAGGAAGTCATTTTGAATTCAAGAATTTGGTGTCTGTATATTTAATATTTAGAGTATCTGTCAACAAACAATATAAAAAGAAACTATTTAATCAGTATACTGGAGAATTTAAGTTTATTTTTGTACCCATTATAAACTCTCACTGCAGAATACTGGAAAATGAAATATTTAACTGTCAGAATGTAAAGATTGGATAGATTTATTATTCTTTGGGAAATAATCATTTATGAGTTAGAATTTATGTTTTAAAGAAATGGAAATTCTAATTGTAATTTGTACTTCCTTAACGATTTTTCGGCTACTTTTATCAGAAACTTTTTGTTACGACTTTCCAGAAGAAAAACATTTAAAGTTACACAAATTCAACAATGAAGGTTCTCTTGTTTATCATTTTATTGTTAAAATACGAGAATTGTTTAAATGTTCGAAAGCATTGCGCAATACCTTTGCAAAGGGAATCTCTAACGAAGTGAATCACCACTTTGCAGCTCCGCATTCCCTATTTCCATTCTTGAGAAATATCTACAATGAAAAAGCAAGCAAAAAAGCCATAAATATGATAAAAAAAAGTGATTCCTTTTTTTTTCTACCTCCGTGTACCTGCTGTGAGGACAAAAGCGGCATGGGAGGGAAAGGGGATTTTTGCGGTTTCTCCAATGTTAACTGTATACGGATGCCCTGAATGAAATTGCTTCCTAGAAATTTGTCTGCAGGTGTTTGGAGTGTGCATCATCTTCTGCGTTATTATCTTTTCATCTGACTGCTCCTTTAGTTGACGCTGGTCATAATGGTCTGCTGAAACTTGGATGGCCATTGAGACCCCCCTTCCAGTTGGCCTTAGCGATATGTTTTCCCCACTGTTGCTATTAGTACCATGAAAGCGTTTAGCCGTAATGTAAATACTGAGTGAAACAGAAATGTGAATTTTTTCTTATGCTTTATGTTAAAATATAGGTTAGTGAGCGCTTTAATAAGGCAAAGTCTGGTATTTTGTTACCGTTAAAAGACCGGCAGCCAATTTTTTGGGAAGAGGGCTTCAGCGGAAATGAATGTCTGAGATAAAAAACATGTGCAAATGAAAATAATTCGTGCAATTTTCCGAGACGATGAGGATACAAATAGTCTTATTTCAGGGACAGTATATCATTTTATAAAGTAAAGGTCCGGTTGAAAGAATATTTCTTTTATAAGGATATCAATTTCATCTGTTATTTTCGATTAATTATCTCTGGGAAAGCTGACGTGAGTTGATAATTATAAGTATATTATGCCAAATGTGTACTTAATATTTTGTCCACATCTCCTGCTAACAGACATAATATTTATAGCTACAATTTTAGTATTACATATTTTACTCGCCCCGGTTTTCAGAAAAAAATAATTTCCGTCATAATAGAATTTTAATATTTATTTTAAATGAAAATAGAGGTCTGAATTTGATACGAAGAAATGATATCGCATAAATATTATTGTGCATATATTTGTGTGAATATTTTTTAAAATCAAATAAAATTTTGAATACTTGATTGTTTTTCTATTATAAAAATGAATTAAATTATTTTTTTGAACAGATTGTAATGATTTTCTTGAGTGAGAGTGAATTTCGCATACTTCATAACTGCTATAAAGTTGTTAGTGAATTTTTAATTTCCCGATCATAATATTTAAAACAGAATGTAAGCAATTATTCAAGAATTCATGATTTTAGAAAGAGAGGAAATAAACAAATAAATAAAAATTCTGTTAGATTCTTTCAAACAATACTTATTTAAATAAATCGATTAAAATTCTTGTATTGTGACAAAACTGAATATATTATATAAAAATTTAATGAAAAAGCTTTCTTGAAAAAGTTGATTAAATAACTCACCATTTTAAAATTCAATTCATTTTTTCATCAGAATATCTATCAATTGATTTAAAAGTAACAAGTAAAACATTAATTATTAAAGAAACTAGACTTTCGAACACTGTGTATGGTTCTTTTATTTTAAAGAATTAATTGAGTCCTTTATAACAGACTTTTTTTTAAGGTATAGAAGTTTATGTTAAAATTTATAATTATTTTTTCATATTATTTGGGAAAATAAATCGATCACCATAAATTAAAACAACGGTATTAAATTTTGAAATTTCATTCATTATTTCTGAACATGTAAATTTCAGCTTTAAATGTTATTTAAAAAGAAGTGAATATTTATGCTATGTTTAATTCTGCAATTATTGACACGATTTTATGTATCGAAATATTACTCATATATGTAAGATAAAAAAATGTAACTATATTTAGAAGAAATGCCGTTTCCGTTTCAATGAAGATTGCATAATGAGACAAAGATATTTGTCTGTACGAGTAAGTTTAAAAGACTCTAGAATAACCGTTTTCTATAATTGATGCGTTTGAATAGATCTAAATTTAAAAGAAAAAAAAGCCACAAGAAAATTATTTATTCGAAAGTGATGCAATGTAACATGTACAAATGATAAGCATTACGAGTTTTAGCACGTAGAGAAGGAAAACTGTACTTGATTATCTCCTCCGGATCTTTTTTTCCTTCACTTAGAATATTTGAATGTGACCGTTTCCAAGAGGCCAAACTGTCTGGAGCGTTCGAATTCATCAAGATAATCCAACAGTTCTATTACGTAATGATCACTTCATTGGCAAGATGAAATGTCGGCTCACCCAATAATTTCTTTTTTCTCTCCTGCTGTGATAGCAGAGATATGTCGTGGCAGGAAAGAAGGAATCTTTTGAGGCTACCAGAGATAGGTCCACTTAAGTTATTGCAAAAATATTGAAACATATTTATGAATGGTAAGAAATATTCATGAGTGTAGAGCGAGAAAAATTAATTCGGGATTTTGGGCGATTCTGAAACAGTACTTTCATTTCAAATTTTATAAATGAAGGTAGGATAATACTGATAATTCGGTTCCTTTAAGTAAATAAATACTTTATCTTTTAGCTAAAAGTATTTTATACAACTCCATGTAATATTGCAACGCTGTTTAATCTCATATGGAACATTAAAACCTGAAACATTAATTAAAATTGGATTTGTAACCTTTAGATCTTTAGGCCATGTTTTAAAATCGTGAAATAAAAAAAAAGCCGTTAGAAAGAATAACATTATTTTTTGTAGTTTATATAACAAAACTTGTTATGATGAGAGAATGCTATATGGTATTAGAACTCATATGATTTAACAAATATGATAGGATCTCAAAAATTGAAAAAGGAAACATTTTTAAATCTTTATTATTTAGTTAATTAGTTAAAATTGTTTAAAAATAAATGAATTTTCGAAAATTTTAAATTTCTCTCAGATGATATTAAATTGAAGGGAAGCAATTTTTGCTACCAATTTGATATAGTTTTGAACAAAATTATATGAATATTCCAATCCAATGAAAAGAAGAGAGGGGCTTAAAAACTTCATTATTTTAATGAAAACCCAAAAGGCGATTCTAACATCTGGTTCAGAATATCGTAGCTTGATAATATTTCATGCTTTATCCGTCTATCTTTATATCATCTACAAAATCTTAATAATATAACAGATAAATTAATACTGAACTCATTTAATATTGTTGCAATACGCATGAGTATAAATAAATTAAAATAATTAAAAATTTTCTAAAATACTAATATGATAAAAGTAGCACATTTTACAGCAATTAAAAATAGTTTTGTGCAATGTAATATTTTAAAGTTAGAAAAAAAATATACTGAAATAAAATTGAAATTTTATGCATAAATTACATTTTATACATACTATTTTTATGCATAAATTTTTCTCAAAATGGTTTTTATGCAATAATATGGGTCAAAATATTGAGTAGAAAAGCCGAAATTTCGATTAGTAGCAATGTGCCAAATATGGGTAACTTTAGGTTCAATAGTTTGCTTACAGCGTGTGTTGTATGATTTTTTTTCACTCTAAATGTCATATGATGTATATTGTAACTAAATAATTAGCTTTGCAATTTTAACTTAGTAACTAAACTAATTTCCCTGTTAAATATAGTTAAAATTTTTATATTTAAGGAGATTTTATCTTAATTTTATTTTGGTAATCTCGAGGGAGCTCTCTGAAGAAGAGCTCATAAAATATTTTTTTCATACAAATTTTGTTTCTAAAGTTCTTGTGATTTTTAATTTGAAAAACTTTCTTTAAACAGTTTTTATTCGGATTTTTCTTTTAAAAAAAATCTGATATTCTTCTATTTATAAAAAACTTTAAAGAGTTTTAATGCACATTTGCACTTCCCTGCCAATACAAATGTTAATATTTTATGTGTTCATGCTTGGCACTTGAGAAGAAATGGCGCATTTATACCTTCTTTTTATCAAGTGTACTCTACATGATGATAGCAATGAATATTTACAACATTTTCTAGAACGAAACTTAGGAATTTGATGATTTTATTACAAAGAACGGAGACTTAATGTTTTCATCCTTCTGATTTAAAATGTCATAATTTGAAATACATAAGCTGGGTGTAATATTTAGGGTCTTTCTGACATTTAAGTATTGGCAATGAACTCTATATTGGTGAGTTCTGACATTTATTACGGGTATTTTAAAGTTATTATAAATAACACTGGCTTCAAAGTGGAAAACATTTATATATTTTTTTCAACTATTCCGCTTTTTTCTTAAACGTAGGAATGCCAGTGTACCAGCTTACATTTGTCACAAACTCTGTGTTGCACTCATAGATTACAGTAATTTCAATTTCATATACTTTTTTGTATTTCAAATTCTAAGTATGTGATTTCCTTTCTTTTCAATAAAATTTGAAGCATACTCTTCCAACATACAGTTAACCACCTGGTTCTAATATCGGGTGTATATTGTAGTGAAAAAGAATTTTGATATACCCATTTAAGATACAATAAAAGTGTAATAAGCCCAGGCAGATCAATGCATTGGATCGTCATGCATGGCTCTATGTTGGCCAAATGTGATAATGAGCTTAAAGCAAATGTGAAGGAGTGCCCTATTAGGCTATAAATATAAGGCAATTCATAATGACGCAGAAAAGTGCTCGCCCTATAAAAGTTGAGACAATGTCTACTTGTTGGACACAAAGGCAATGCTTAAAGAAAGTATCTCCTAATATTTGATGAAGTATTTACAGCTAAATGGATTGTATAGCATGGTGGCTATAGGGCTTTCGACCCATTGTTATCGTGTAATTTTCAAACTTTGTGGTTATCACTTCTAAAAGTTTTTAAATCTTATATTGAATTTGTCTTTCTTGGGAATATTTTAATTATTTCTATAATATATATATATATATATATCTTTATGAAAGTGAATACTATATTTACGCTTAAAATTGATAATCTCCAATAATTATCAGAGTTTAACTAATTTAATAATAAGAATAAAATGACACAAAAATTATAAAACTCGATTATTATTAATAAAAATATTTTACAATGATAAAAAGTAAGTAAAATTATATTTAATCTAAAAGTTGACTTGCTTAAATATACAAATATATATACGTATTTTACTTTCCATATCCCCATTAAATTCTTGCATCATGGCCATACAGCGAGTTAAATGTTCCTATCAATGCAGCTTCTAATGTTGATTTCGAATAAATTGTAATCAATATTAGTTCTTCAGATCATTATTTACATCATGGAATTATATTATCTCAATAAAAACCGCAACATGATTAATTTAAATCTCAAAGGAAAAAAATTGCCGAAGCAAAATTATTATATTCCAAAAGAGACTGAAATCTTTCAAGACTTATTTGATTGCTAATCCTTGAAGTGATTGGTGTCATTTATTTCTTGATTTCCTTAACTTTTTTGTAATTACTTAATCTAAATAATGATTGGTTTCTGAATTTTTAATATCATTAAAGTTTTTTTTTAAATGAACAAAAAAATCCTTTAAGATTTCCTTTGAAATCCTTAAGAATGTCCAATCATTTGATAACCCAAAAGAAACATCCCTCGTGCACTTATTTGATAAGTATAGCAAAATGTTCTGTACACTTTGATCCATATGTACAAAAGTTTAAGAAGATGTTTAGCTCTAAATTTAGAAAGAAATACTTCATGATGACTTTTGCGAATATAGGGTTAATGAAGATAACTAGAAACAGCGTACACATCGTTGAAGCCATAGCGACCGTAGGGAATATGCTTTCTTTAAGGCACTCCAAAGGATGACGATAAATCCTTTTCCCTTTCATTCGGTGAAATCTTCTAACATGACTTTACTTTAGTTGCAATCGTAAAAAAAATCTTAATCTCATTGTTCATTTCCTAGATAAATTATTTGAAAGTTAAATTGCTATGTTATACATTTGTTTGAAGAGTATGTCGGTTACGAATAAAATTTAAGTTTCATTGTTAAATTATCTTCTGAGAGAAAAAAAAGAGTTCTCATTTACGCTTTAACTTTTTTTTATCATTGAAAAATTAGTAGTTGACTTATAAGTAATAAAAACCTATATTTTTCATATATTTTGAAATAATTTATTACATGATTGGGAGCGATATTAAGTCTAGGAACACTATCATGACCTGACTCTCCAATAATGATTATTAATTTATGATAAATTAACACCTGATATTCTTAACAAATCTGTCATTTGATCTACATAATAATAATTTTGATAAGTAGAAGCTGGTTATTAATAATAATTTGGTATTATTTGATATCAAGTGTAGGGAAAAAAACAACAAGAAAAGGCTCTTAAAGAAAGAAAAAAAAGCGTGATGCTGAAAGAAGAATCAGAAGATGTTGACTTTGAATATTTCAATTAGAAAGGGAGGTTGTGAAGATAGAGAGAGTAACATCTCATATCATCCATGGTTAATTTTTCAACAAGTATGTACATTTTGATCAATTTTATTGATTATATCGCAATAAATTATTCATCCATGTGAGGAATTGATAGAGTTGATGTTAATTAGCTAAATGTAATAATTCTGAAGAGCATAGATTTGGCTAAAAAAATGTTTGTTATAGTAGTTAATAGCATTTTTCGATACACGATAGTTGAAGATAAATTATACTACTAGATCCTATTAATTATTGAGGTAACTATCATTGGTTAGTAATTAAATTAATTTAGAGGAAACGAATAGTTTAATGAACGAATTTGGAGCAAACGAATAGTTAATACTTTTCCGAAAATTACAATGTAATCACAAAAGTTGCATTTCTTGCAAGAACATTTTAAATAAAAGAAAACAACTTCTGCAAACTTTGTTCAAAATTACTCTAACAGACACGGCCTGTTAGTTTAAATCTCTTTGGTAAGAAATTTCAAAAATTCTACTGTTTTAATGTCTAAGAGAAATTTGCTTTTTAGTGGCAGAACTCAATACTCAATATTCACTCATGTCACGCAATCACCGCTAATCACACCTGTTTCAACGATGCTGATTAATTATAGCATACACTTTTAAATATAGCGAGCTGCCCTAAGGGTAGTGATGAGTTTACTTATCATGGATAACGGGTTGCCCTTCATAGATCATTATTCAGGAACCTTCTCTCACGAGATCCTAATTTTTTTAAGCTATGCATTTCAGTAGGCGTGGTGCTGACGTTTAATTTTCGATCACGGTCATGCGCTTTTTGATAACCTTTAAAGGGTTTCCCCAAGAAAAACTGGTAAATGTTGCTTGAAATTCCCATTTCAAAATCATTGTTTTCTGAAGCAGAATATAATATCGATAAACATATTAAAAAAATTATTTATGTACCTGATGGACGAAATAAGAAACAAAATATTTGCTGTGCAATAGATGAATAACTATGGCTTCATTTCTAGATTAATGTTATTATTTTTATTTTTATTTATTTTTTTACCGAAGCAAGAAAACATGATTAGCTTTTTCAAATGATTCCGTTTGCCGTTTGTAACACCTTTTGAGTAATCGACGCTAATTGATAATCTAGGAATGACGTAAAAGGAATTTTTATAATGCTAAACATTTAAGAGTCTAAGTAAAACATAAATATCTTTATTGGTAAGGTAAATTTAGCCTTGACGAGTTAAAGGACAGTAGAATAATTTTCATTGCTTGATAAATTACTATTTAACTGACTAAATATAAATTTTGCTTACTTTCTTATCTCTATGTTATTGATCTGTTTACTTTCGAATTTTTCTTACGATACCCCACGAAGTCTGTTTATTTGGTTTCTTTAGAAACGAGCATTCATTTTTGTATAGAAGTAACAGTAATCAGTACATTTCTAAAATGAGAAAAAAATCAAATAGCACTATTTTGCAACCTCTATTATGCCTTCATTCGTACGGTGATTTTTATTTATTTTTATATACGAAATTACATACTGAGAGAGTGATATAACTGTAAACAAATTAGATTTTAAGAGTTTGATAAATATTTTTGTTGTTAAAGTGCTTGAATTCGGAAAAAAAAATTTTTAGGAATTTTATTTGGATTTTTGTGAACGCAAGGATTCCGGTAGCAGAAATTAAGGAAGTAAACTTTATATGAACAGAATAAAATTGTATAGTTGCTTTCATCAACAGGAATAAAAATTAATTAATTTTGATTTCCACATATTCAGGTTTCTTATAATTTCTATGCACTGTAAAGAAATTTGAATACATTTCAGCATACATTTGCATTATAAATTATATCTGAGTATCGTTCTCAGCGAAAAAATTAAATACATTAATTCGAATGCAAGTTATTATGACTACATTTAACAATTAATTTAAAGATAACTTAGTAGTAACGAAATACTAGAGAGCAATTAAACTTATACCAGTGTCTGTAAGGATCTTCTAATTTTAAAATGATATAAAATAAAGTTTTATGCAAACATAAAATATCAAAAAAAAAAAAATGGAAGAGGTAATCTTGATTGCTGTCTTAGGATATTTGACAAATGCTTCCATTATTTGGATGAAGTTACTGCTTATGAGAAATTATTAGTTTTTCATAAGCAGCAACTTAAAGCCAAACGTTATCAATTTTCCTTGTTTAATTGGAAAATTTTAGTAATATAAAAATGTATACAAATTGGCGTTATAGAAATGAGTATTTTTGTTAGTTGTTACTAATTTAAAAAAAATAAGAACCAATAAGAAGTAAGATAATAAGTGCAATACAAGATTGCGTTATTTTATATTTTTATTTATCATTATTTTGTAATTTTATGATAAGGTGTATTATTTAATATTAGTATATACGTTAAAAAATATTATTCCATAATATTTTTAACAATTTAATGTTGATTTGATGACAAACGAAATCATATTTATTACAGATACAACTATATAACAATTAAAACCCATCATGCAATCATACATCAAAAGCAGATTCTCACTTTATCAAATCGCTCAAAATTTACTCATAAACTACATAATTTGTTATTGATTTTTTTAAAAGATAGATTCTTATATTATAGTTAAAATGTAATATAATGCTTAAAACTTTTCCGAGCAATAGCATTCAATAATAAGTAAGGTTTTATCAATAAATGTAACTCTGATGGCAAAATTGAAATAACTAACTGATAGCAGTCTGAAAGATGTCTTCGGTAATTATAGCGTCTCAATGAGTTTAAATAAATTACAGTGTAAGATGGACGTCTGCTATGATGCACATAATGTTCTTCAAAAGGGGAAAAATACATATATACATGTATAGAACCCTCAGAATGAAAACATGACGATTTTTTTTTTCGTCCAAAAGTTCAATGGACGACAGAATTATTTAAAACGGTCTTTATTTTTGAACGGCCGTTTGAAAGGACATTAATTAATAAGCAGAGTATAATTTCCTTGTAATAAAATTCAACTCTTTCATTACTTCGAATTAAATGCAAATTTCAAAAGCGAACTTGTGATTTAATCTACTAGATTTCGTTACTAACTTTAAATAAAACTTCAAAATTTATATCGTAAATAAGCATTAAAATATTTCCTCTTTCCAATTCTATATCATTATTCGAATGTATTTTATAATTATTTTCAACAACTTCTTCTGTAATTTTATTCTTTAAAACTGATTAGAAAATAATGAAATATAATTTCCAAAGGGGACTGTTTACATATTAAAAGATGTACTTATCTCTTTTTGTAACCTGGAAATGCATTTGTACAGATGGTTTTGTCCATTTTTAGAATGCTTTCGGTGTAGTTTAATTAAAACGTAAAACGAGAGAATTATTTTTCAGGTGTTTGATCTGATAATTTTTTTCTGGATTATACATCTGTATCCTGTTTTCTTTGGTAAAAAGGTTTATTTAAATTTTTTTAGGTTATTGCTTTTTATTCCTCTTCTACTAATCTTCTGAGTTCATCGATTTTGGTAGTTTTGTGTTCAGAGAGTACTCTTTCCGATAGACAAAAAGTATACAATAGTTGTATATGAACAATATTTGTAATAGTCTTCATTTTTTTTCAAGGAATTCTATTTTGTTCTAGAAGTATGATTTGTAGCTTGTCTTGGTAAAATTTTACTATTTGAAAGTCATTAGGATAAAGAGATGGAAGATCTTTCATAGACATAATATCAAGAAAAACCTTTCTTGATATTATGTGGAATTGGTTTTAACATATTTCCACTCTTCTTTTTATTAAAATTTATCATTGTTGAACCGAGCGACAATTATAAACTCCTTACTTAAACCTTCTTTGCATTGATGGAACCACGTTTATGCAGTTATTTTTCATTTTTTTCAAAAGTAAATAAGTTTATTTTTGTTACATTGATTTAGGTAAATCCATTATTTATCAAGAGGTATAATGCATTTCTATTTAACTTCTGTTGAATAGTTTTCATACAAGGTACTATAAAGTGTTTTGCGTTAAGTCATATGCTTCAGCAAAAGCCTGTAAACAATATGTTTTTTCTTAGCTTTTTCAAAATTTAAACATTTGACGAGTTTGAATCAAATTTTATCTTACTTCCTACTTTACTTGATCTTATCAGTAAGCGCAAATTGCGAACTAAACTTTCAAAATTAAATAATTATACTTCCCCCTATGAAAGATAATTCCTTTTTTTCCCTCGTGAGATAGGAACATTTTAAATATTTCAAACACGTAATATGTATGTACATATTCCCCACCTGCTTAAACAAGTAGTCTTCGAGTTTCTAACATCTGTGCCGAAATTATTAAAAAAAAGTTGTCGCACACCTCGTTAATGACCAGTTTTGCGCTGTCATTTTATGATGATGAAATTATTTTTTCTTCGGCGACGTTTTTCTCACATTTATATCAATTTCCGTCAGTTTCGATTGATGGAAACGATAATTTTGATTTTAATATTTTGATGTTCCAGACGACACGTAAAATAAAGAGAGAAAGTAAAACATAACGTATGCTGCTATTTATTATTGACAAAAGACACTACTATAATGTTAATCAAAAAACATTTATACTAATATCTTAACTATTTTTCACAACTATGCTAAGCATTTTTATTACAACTTTCAATAATTTATTAATGTCTATTTATAAAGAACAAATACAAGTTTTATAAAATATAGAATGTAATGTAATTTCTAGAAACCTCATACTTATAATTTTACATCATTTAAATATAAATATGATATTAAGTTAAATATTCATAATTAAAGGAAAACTTTTGTAACCTTGAGCTTAAATGATCTGCAACGATAAACTTGCAAAGTTAATTAATAAGAATTGTCTTGGTTTTCAACAGGAAGTCAAACGAGATAAATTTTGCTAATTTATTTCGTAATGTAATTTTTCTAATTTATTAGTATTTGTTCTAATTCACAGAATTCACAGGAAGTTTGTGACTACGTACATAGACTTATACAAGGGTGATTAAAAACTATGTACATTTTTAGAAATCATATTTTATAAATTTATTACTTATAGCTTGAATTATTCTTATAAAGCAAAAATGTAAAACTATTTAATGCAGTACAAGTTGAATGTAAATTAATGCAGTATTTTCCATTTAAAATATTAATAAAAACCAGAAATATTAATAAAAATATTTTAATTTAGTAAATATGTCTCTATTTATTAAATATAAATAATCCATAAGTATAAGTTGAATAACTAGCAAAATAAAGATGCGAATTCATCTCAAAATTGTTAGTAGACTTAAATATTTTATCAACATGTAAATTTATAGTTTCCTCAATACTTTCGTTGAATTTAAATTTATACATCTGTCTTAAAAATTTAGCACCCTATATACAATGCACTTTCCAATCAATAGATTAATTAGCCTGAAAAATTATCCGTAAATCTAAAAATCCCTTGAATTTTTAGGATCTAGTTTTAAAGTAGAATATTGCACTTAGAATTGTACTCATAATAGAGATTTGAGTTAGATTATATCATATTAAAACCATTTACTCTCCTGAAAGTCGCACCCCAAAAAGGAGAAAAAATGTATAAAACTTTATTATTTTCCAATTCGATACTATTCTTGAAAAATTATTTCATATATTTTAATGAATTGAAAAAAAAAACATATTTTCTATGAAGCAAACATAAATATGAATTTTACTATAAAATGACAAACAATAGAAACTGGAAATACAGCACCGTTTTCTCAATCCATATAAAAATAACGAAAAAAAATGCAAATCGAAAGCAATATAGAATTATGTAATATTTTAGAGTCACAAATTGAAATAAATTATGTTTGAAACTTTCCGAAAATATCCAACTGATATCAATCAAGTTAAGCCAATTCTATCAATTAGAATGAAATACGAAATCTGTTGAATTAAAATTACTCGTTTACTGTGCTGCAGCACCTTTTTCGCATTTTCTTTTTATTTTAATTCTCATTAAATGAAGTAAAAATTTGGTATATCTGGTAAAACAACGTTTAAAAAAAGAAAAACTGTGAAATTTGGAATAGTGTCCTTAATTTTAGGAACAGTTGTAATATAGTTATAAATTATTAGAGCTACATTGAATTTACAAATCCTTGATTGCACATATTATAAATATTAGACTCTGTAATATGAATTAACTATAACAGAATCTGAGGAATTTTGCTACTACTACTTTATGAATTTAAATTTTAAAATTTCTATGAGGTGTCCTAAGTGAGATCCAAGGACGATATAAACAATTTTGAATTTTCATTAATTTGCAATAAGGGTTCAAATTTTAAGACATTGTGCATTTCTCAGCAAAGAAAAAATTATTAAAAAGTAATTGTATGCATATGCATGCAAAGTAAAATAAATTTGAATTTCACCTACGTATATTGCATTTTAATCATTAACCATTTTACAGCCATGTAGTAGCTTTAATATTTGAACAGAATTTAATGGATTGTAAAAATAATTTCAATGTAGCTCCAGCATTTATTTTTAATGAATTGTCTTCCTCAACAAGGTAAACTTACAGATGCTATTATAAGAGACAGAGACTTAACCTCATAGTTGCTTCTCTCTAGATTATTACACTACTTTTAAAGAATATGTACATCAGTACTTGAGAATTGCTGTCATGAATTAATTGATCAACTTTCATCGACAACTCTTTTTCTTCAATTTTTTCCGAAAAACTACGCAAAGATTCATTCTTCTGGAATTTTGCCAGAACAATTTTTGTCGGTGACCTAAGAAGACTACTTTTCTGCCAATCCCCTTCACAGAGCCATAATTCAAGAAAGGTGGTCGGAAATGCCGAAATTGCATGTAAGTTTGAACACCAGAGGTCAGACGCGCGCACCTGATAGGCTCGAGGCTACTTCCTTACATTTGTTGAGCCAATTAATTATGAACCCTTTTGATGATTTCGGACCCTCATTATCAACTCGGCAGTCTTTTGTGAGTCATGCATCTGTCGCTACCTCATTTGATATGAGCTACTACTGCATCAGGGAGATGCGCACCTGAGAAATACTCATATTAAAAGAGTAATTGTGAGACTGGTACTGCTCTAATAGCACTACCTTCTCAGATAAGGATCTCGGTGGTAGTAACCATAAAAGCCACGATGTTGCATGATTAATGATGTTAATAAATAATAAGAGATTTGCTTATTTAAGAGTTATAATGATTCATCGGCAAGAAACCGTTTCCCGTCAGGCAATTTCTTAAAATGCTTCGATTAAATTACCATCATAAAATTTTTCTCTACTAATTTTCATTGCATTTGTTATAATATTTATTTTTGTTTCTGTCTGATTCATTTTTGAAATTAGGTTTCTTTAATTATTCGTTTTTTAAGACGGATTTGGTCTATATTAAGATATTTTGGAACTAATTATTTGAATGTTTAGAAATTTTATTTTGTAAATTATAAATGAAAATATGGATTTAGAAGAAATGCATTTATATAACTGTGAGAAATCCGAGATTAACAATGTAACACATATTTAAATAAATATAGCTCACATCATGGATAGAAAATTAAGATTTGACTTCTAATCTAAAATAACGTAGCATGATAATGCACAGAAAAAAAATGTTTTTGGTATCTCCCAAACACACATGCAATGGTAAAATGCAAAAACTAAAATAATAAAAAAATACATTTGTATAATATACTGGAAAATATTATTAAAATTTATTAATAGAAAGGAAAAAAGTGTGCGGAATTAATAATTTATGAATTTTATATTGATTTAAAACAATCTTAGAATATTATTTGATATTGACTTATCCTACATATTTTAGGATGCAATTTGCAGATAACAGTCCAGCCACCATCCTTAGCTTATCATACTAAAAGCATGAAACTCTAAAATTGCCTTCTCTATGAGGAAATTCTTTTTTCATTCTTCTTAATGATGAACATTATGAATATTAATATTATTAGGCAATAAACAACTATTAAGTTACATTAGTTCAATACAAAATTAATTTGGAAACACAGTATTTATTATTCATTATTATTATATATTTTCAAAGATTTCTTTTTTGAAAATAACGTCTTAAGTTCATGAAAGTACTGCTTTAGTTATGCAAAAATTTAACATGCATATATTTTTAATGCGAAAAGCTAACTGCTAATGGTAAGCTTTGCACATATTAATGTCGATAAACAAGTCGATTTCATGCTGTCTCTAAATTTATTTTGTAATCTACCAGAATTTCTGAACAACTGAAGTAATTGAACTGAAGCATCCCACAAGTTGTAACATAAGAAAATTAATCATTTTAATATAACATTTCAAGGTCTCTGTTCTTTCATTGTCCAAGAGAAAAAATTGGCTTTTTTTGTAGCTTGACGTCATAAAATATAAAATAAGGCTTATTTAATTGTCCAGGTTCGTATTTATTTTAATCCATTAACCCTATTAATATGTATAAATGATAAAAATGGACTATTACATAAAGAAAGTGCATAAAAAATCATGTACTATACACGAAATTTTAATATTTGGGAAATTCAGGTTACAAAACTAAAATTTAAAAATTATCTGTAATACTTACAAAATGAAACTAAATTATTCTAGTAGTAATCATGAAGTTATGTGATTCGAGAAACCGTTCCATTAATCCTGAAATGAAAACAAAATCCTTTATTTAGACACAAAGTAATCATTATCTGAATCTAAACACTTTGAACCAAATATATCAAATCCAAAGCCATATTAAGGTAGGTAATTGCATTAAAAAGTCAAATTTTTGTAAAAAATTTAAATATTTTTTAAAATTAAATATAATTAATTTTCATGAGACCATTTAAATTTTACTCTTTGAGCTTATTCTTTAGGAAGTTACATTAATTTAATACATAATACATGCATTAATGCTAATTATAGCATTTAATTTATTTTACATAATTCAGGTTTTAATATTTTTTATCTAATTCTAAATTTAGGCGCAGTTTATTTATGAAAAACACTGCAAATTAAAATCTAATGCGTATTTTATTGTTCAGATTGGTTAAATTAATTTTTCAATATGTTTTGCAATTTCTGAGCAAGGCCATAAGAAATGTGTTCATTTAAAAACAGTTTGTAATAGTTCTAATGCTTCAAAATCCGGAGAAAATTTAACATTTTATGCTATTTATCAGCTGAATCTCATTAAATAAAGACTGAAGCTTTATTTTTAGTTTAGAAGCTAGTAAATACATTTATTAAGTTATCTGTTAAGTTTTGAGCAAATTATTTGATAACATTTTAAATTAAAAGGCTTTTGCCTTATATCTCTTTAAGCCTGAAAACATACATATTTCCCAATTTTTCTAAACACTTTAAATGTAATTATTCAGTTATTTTTTAAGTTCTGTTTTAATCAAAAATAAAAAAAAAGTGTTATAATTTTACAGCATTTTTTGAAAAATTCAACCAAAACATAATCATATATCTTAAGCTTTGCTCGAATGCATTTGCAATGTTAATTTCGAGGCTCCTTCCTCAACAAATTTCTGAAACTAGATTTTCTTTATATTTATTTTATTCTAATTTTAATGCAGGCAGATTTTAAGTTAAAAAGTATTATGAATATTATGACAAAATGAAATAACGGAATATTTTATTGTGAGTCCAGAGAGTTCGTTTCAATATTTTGTGTAGTTTTTTTTACATTAAAAATAATTAAAAAAACATAATAAAACGTATAAATTTTTTTAAAGGATTCTATAAAATCAAATTCAAAATTTGCCGGAACTGCTCATTCGCGAATCATTTTACTTGCGGAATAATTTTTTTGGACCACATTGATCTTGAAGTGAATTAGAAGAACTGAAAAAAAAATTCTTAAGTATAATTTTCTAAAATGTGATAAATACTTGATTATAATTTGGAAATATTCTAATTAATTCTAATTCGAGGATTTGGTGTTCTCTAAACATACAGAGCGCAGTTGGATATTTTACTTATTTGATAGTCCAGCCCAGATGAATTGAAATATTCTTCCCTTAACACATTTATGAAAAACTATTTCCATATCCAAAATACATAATAAGCGAGATTGAATAAGTGATATGATCTGAATAAATTATAATATGATGATTTCTAGTCTTAATATAAGTTTAATGAATAATTAAGAGATATGAATTTGATCATTGCAAACTCTTCCCATTAATTAAACGAACAAAATATCTTAATAAAATTGCTTATTTCTTTAAGAAAAGCAACCTAAAAAGACGTCTTATGACTTCAAAGGTCAATTGGCGAGATTATGTTTTTGTTCTAATTCCTTAGCTTGTTTTTATCTGTAATAATTCATAATATGTATATGTAGCATTTTTAAAATCCGGAATAAATCGTAAACAAGCAAATAACCTGAAAGGACCACCTACCCTTTGTCCGGAGGGCTTTCATTCAACTTGCACATTCATTGGTCAGCGTCTAATATATCCTACATTGTGTAGCCAATGACGTCAACACATATATTTGCACTTTGAATGTTAATACATTAAGGAAATACATTCTTGCGTATGGTAATCAAAATAATCAACTAAACTCCCTTATCTTTATCTTTTGATATATCAAAGTACAGGTGCAAAGCCCCGGAGGTGCCCCACCCCACTCACAACCCTTATGATCTCTTTGTTTTGCCTTTATGTCCTTTACATGTTCGACCTGTTATTGGGGTTTTCCCAGATTAACTTTCGAAAATTCTTAATAACAATTAATCATATCTAAGATTTCAGCATCCATTAGATAAAAAAATAAATAAAATAAAATCAGCAACTCATACATAAATGAGAAGCACTGCTTTTTTTTTGGAACAAGACTGTAATTTTGAATACGATCAATGTTTCGCAGGTGTTTTCACCATTGGTACTTAATAATAGTCATTGCTAATATACTTCTATTTTTCATCCATTTTATAACATTTAGATGGAGCTATTTTCCTTTTACGTAACTATTTCCTGTAAGAAAGGGTTCTGAAGAGTGATTAAGTGTTCTAAAACATTTTATGCACATTTGAGAACGATAATAAATTTTCAAACCAAAATCTATACCTCATATATATTAGAATATAATATAATTTATTTGAAAAAAGTATTTTATCAATAAACAAAATCTAGAAATAAATTTGATAAATTTTTTTAAGCACGAAATACACTGTGCACTGGCAATTTTAATGCTAATTTAATTTTAACTCAACCAGTGAAATTTAGTAAACATTTATATAGCAACAAATTAGAATCTTGAAATGAATAGAACAAAATATGTTTGTTTTCATGTTTTCAGATGTAAATTCATATTAAGTACTATATCATGTTTCTGCCTTGTGGCTTCCTTTTTTTTTATTTGTGTTACTATAAAAGCAAGGGCATTAAAAACGAAATGCATAATAACCTTTTGCTAAGGAACATGCTATTAAAAAAAAGGCATGGCCACAGGATTGCAAGTTACTATCTTCTTTCATAAATTCATTTACGTCAAACAAAGTTTCTTACAGTAAATAAAGAATGATTATGAATTCGCTTGGGAATCTCGCTGAAAATCTAAAATTACTGGCCAATCAAGTTTCTTTCAGCTTACTGAAAAACAAAGAAAACAGAACTCATAACTATATGTACATCCTGTTTTTAAGATATAAACAATAGATTATAAGATATCTGAGTATTGAGTCTGTTACAGATTTAGGGCACTTTTTTTTAACAAGAAAATTGAGGTGGAAACTAGAACAGTTGCACATGGTGTAATGTTGTTGCAAAAAGGCGTTGAAACAATAAAAATGAATCAGATTGCAGCTTTTAACCGCATTATAATTTGATATCGTCAATAACTTTCATACAATTTCATCTGATAGATAAACTGTAAACATGTTCTTAACTCTTTATATGCGTTGCGTTACGCCGATAGGTGTTGTAACTTCTACGGCAAAAAAATTATCACGATTGTATTTCATTTTGTAATATAAACGCAATAGAAGAAACAGAGTCGCTAGATGTCTTTTTACAAAAAAATCGAGTCTGCCTTTTTGATTAAAAGTTCAATTTAGGAAATTTAAGACAGTTACTGCCTTGTTACTGAGCGTGTTTGATTTAACTCTTCAAAAATTAAAAACACACAGACTTGTTTTGGCAATATATATCATTATAGGGGAAAACAAGAGACACATATACGATACTAAAAAAATCCGTTAAAAAATTTGTTTCATAAAATATTTTTCACGTTATATACAGAAGGGATTTTATCTCAAGCGAAGACGCACATGTAAGGCTGAAATTAATAAACATTTGAATCGCGAAATTTTATACATTGAAATCGCGAAATTTTAAACATTGAAATCGCGAAATTTTAAAGCTAAAGATACCAAGAGTAATAGTAACCTCCATTGACACTTTTTTGTGCGAACACTTTTTACATTTTCTCTTAATGGTTGTCTTATAAAGGATTTTCTATTTAAAAAAGTTGCGTTCTACCTTTAGAAAAAAACCCATTCAATACTCTAATATAAAATGCAATTTTTGGAAAATAAACAAAAAAATATTAAAAACAGAAATAGATTATCAATAAAACATGAAAATTGCTCGTAAATTCATATTAAGAAAATTCGCGTATTTTTAAATGTATAAATTTCACAATTTTCCCCATAAAAATTAATTTATTTTGATCTTCTTTAAAATTATTTAAATTCCTTAATATTAATAATTTTCTCTTAAATATACGTATATGGATTTTGAAGCTTGTAAAGACAAATATAATCATTTTTTATAATATTATATTATTGCCATTAATTTATTTTCAATCATCTTTAGCGGCATATCTTTATCAGCCAGAGTAAAATTTAAAATTATCATTTGGATAAATTTTTTTGTTCAGGATTAGTTCCGAGTCTGATTTCTTTTGTTAATACAATTTCTATTTACATATTTATTTCTATGCATAAATAATGTGAGTATTGCAAAAAATATTTATTTTAATTAAAACTTTTTTTAAAAATAGAATATATATAGTTACAGGAGAATTTATATTATTTGAAGTAATATAATATTTTGTTATAATTTTTATTATTCTTATATATTGATAATTTTTTATGCAGTTAGTTTCTTTACAAGAATTTATTAGAGACATTTGTATGCAAATTTAAACTTAATTCGGAGCGTTCTCGGCTTAAACAAATGAAAAAAAAAAAACACTGTCCCTTGCATATAAATCGTGTTAAAATGTATTCAATTTTATTTGGTTTGTTACCCGAAATGAAAAGTTTAAAATAGTTTTAAATGCACATAGTTCAAGTTCAAAAGTTTAAAAAAAGTTATACAAGTACATAGTTCTTTAAATTGTCATTTGCATTAAACAGCATATTGCATTGAAAACGACTGGAAAGAACAAAGATGCAAAAATACTTTCAAGCATACAGACCATAGATTCAAATGAAGAAAAATCCAAATAATATATATAACAATAACTATGTAATGTAATGTCATAGTAGTTAAACGTTAAGAAGTTGAAATTAAAAAGTTCATAAGCTGCGATTTAGGAAATCAAATTTCTGAGAATATTGTTTAAGAAATAAAAAAAAAAGAGATGAAATATTTTCAGTTTTAATTCTTTGGAAGAAGGTAATAAGGGCAATAAGAAATATTTGTTTCAAAATTAATCTATATTTTCAAATTGTATCTTAATATGCCTTTTTGTATGCATATTATAAACTAAATGATGCTTGCATTTGCCAAAATGAATGATGAAGCATGAGCGTTGATATATAAATGTAGTTGACAAATGCATGAAACACAATTGTGCAATCGGAAATTAATCATAGTTTTGCAGGTTTCGTAATCACTAATGTAAATTATATACTTTTGTAGTCTGTTATATAAAATTAAACCAAATGCAATTCGTTGAATTTCAAATTCCTGTGAAACTTAACGAAAAATAATCTTCGAAAAATGTAATAACTGAAACAATATCAAACATTTTCAGACACATTTAAAAAAAACTATTATAAACAGCATTATTATCTATTTTGGAGATGATTTTACTTTGAACAAGTACTTCACATCATTAATTTCATTTTATTAGTGATGTTTAGCAAACGTATCTTTTTTT